>NC_133221.1:34231588-34436588 GCF_040436345.1 Pagrus major
AGTCAGTGTTGGTTTGGTCCTTGGCTTCTACATTCTCTGAATCTGTTGATGATATTATGGGTTGTAGATGGTGAACAACTCGCTTGTGAACAATTGAGCCTTTCCATGATGCCCCTTTCATACCCAGTCATGATCCTATCACCTGTTACCAATGAACCTGTTTACGTGCAGAATGTTCCAAGTTCCATGTGTTTTTGGAGCATTTCACAAACTTCACAGTCTTTTTTGCTCCTGTCACAGCTTGTTTGAAACATGTTGCTGCCATCAAATTCAGAACTGTCTCAGTTGATGAGGTAAAACATTAAATATATTATATATAATATATAATATATAATAATATATTGTATGTTAGAATGGATAAGCAACGTATTACTTTCTGTTTCCTTCATGTTTTACACAGCATCTCAACGTTTTTAGGATCAGGGTCATGATACATCCATACTTCACCTGAGCAGTGCTGGTGGTACATTGAGCAGGTTGGGCCCTTCTGCCCTGTCCTGCTTGTTTCATTGACACCCTGACTTGCTGTCTCTTGCGTGTGGGCTTTAAGGTTGTTTGACTTGGTGTAAAGGATTGACACAGCTGTGTCTCTGGTCCAGCCACTCATCTCAGGGGGTCCAATGTCATCCTCGTCATCAAACTCAAACTTCTCCCCTTGCTCTTCTTCATCCGGATCTTCCTTTATGTGTGATGCCCCACTAGATAAAGACGCTGAGGAAAGAAGCAATCAATCAATATTAAATACTACCCTGTTTCACTGTAGCTACAGAAATGAGCTCAACTCAGATCAGGTTTTAATATGATTTGTATTTTTTTTGTCCAAAAGTGTTGTTGAATGTTTTGACTTCAGGATGAGGAACCACAATGGGCCTGTGACCTGTACCTGTATTTCTATCAGCTGTTACATAAGTTACATTTCCAGAATGATCATGAAGCCAAATAAAACTATTTCAGAGCTTGAACTTACCACTGCATTTCCAGAAGCTCTCCAACATGCATATATACTGTAAGTGATTCATCAGATTAAAATAGTTTGGTTTTTTTTCTTTAATGAATATGCTTTATGGTGCTGTTAGACCACCCTGTGCACACTTCTCTTGTGTGCAGCAAGCTGGAGAACAAACAGTTTGTGATTGCAATGAAAAAGTTGTTTTTGAAAGGTTAAACACCAAGAATATTTGAAGCAGAATATTTGGCTAGAATAAAAACATATTGTGAATTTTGGGAATGATAACATCAATATGTTTTCATAAACTTTGACTTTTGGACTTTACAATACTCTAGAGTTATTGGAACTGTTTGGATCACACAGAAACTTGTCAGCTTTGAGACACTCCTGCATCTTCCATCAGCTGTGCTGGTGGCTTAATACATGTAAAGTTCAAGGACATAGCATAATTATAAATCATAAATCTGTCAAGAAGAAAGACAATTTCAGCAGATATTTTAGTTACAACAATATTGAGCTACCTAAGCAGTTCTGTGTGTATATCTGGGGTGTTTTTTCAGTTTGGGAAGTGCCACGACGTCTTGAAAATATTAATGTCAGCTCAAGGTGACTCAATAGAGTCTAGTAATAGTCTCTGCTGCAAGGTCGTCACTGAAAGTCCGGTTAGAGTTAGGGCTGGAGTAGTACACTAGGTTTCATTACATATAGGAGTCTACTGATGTGATTGTTTTCAAGTTGTTATTCAGACCCCAAGTATTTCCGTAGAGACGGAGATAACACGAACAATATTTTTTTGCGTGCTATTGCCCAACAATTGTGACGTTTCTGCTCTTGGAAGGTGCAATATAAATATAATTATGATAAATAATTATTATCATTTTGTTAGTAACAGTTGCATTATGCTATATTGCTTAAATAACACCATATGTTGAACAGATTGTTTTCCAGTGTTTAACTGAGCAGCAAACAGGAAACAGAAGCCATTGAAAACAGAGGATTAGTCGCTGGAGAGAGAGAGATTAAACTCTAAACATATGGCTTTTAAGCACTAATCCTTCACCAAGTCACTCCTCATTTGCACCACGACTTACATAGAGACTATGCAACAACAAAGCCAAATTACCAACTGGGTAAAGCAGGGAATTGTCTCAGAGCTCCAGACCCCTGTGGGCCCAGGTTCACAGTGTGAACATTGGTTCAACTTCTCTCTATGGATTTTACCTCTCAGGCTTAATGCAGGTTGCCCTAGATATCTTACTTGGGGAGTTGTAGATTAAATATTAGTACATTTATATTGACCATTGTAATGAAAGACACCATCAGACTGATTTACCATCAGTCAAAGAAAAGGCAGTGAAAAACAATACTTATGATATGCTGATGAAGGACTAACAAATTGCAGAATAGATGTACCAAAACATTTTTCATGTTTTTTTAGCAAATGTCTCCTCTAATACACATCATGGTCACGATAAAAAGTAAAAAGTTGGTGGTATGTGCTTATATATAATTTTCAGATTTCTTAAACTGTAAGAAATTCACATTTGATTGAGCTATAATTATAAGGCCTTTAAGGTAAGGCCTGTCTTGAAGAGAGCCCCTGTATTGAAATCTAGTTACATCAGCCAAGGCGGTTATGTTTTGACCTGAGTCCGTTTGTCTCTCTGTTTGTTGGGTGGTTTGTCAGCAGGATTATTTCTGAACAGATTTCCACCAAACTTGGATGGAGAATGGGTCTCAGCCCAGAATAAGCCCCATTAACTTTTGGTGCAGCTCTAGATAAAGAGACAGATCCAGGATTTATTTCTCACTTTCTTTAACATTGCGACATTTTTTCACATTTGTATTAATTTCTCAGGAATAATGCATGGATTTTGATGAAAAAAAAAAAAAAATCAGGTGTATTTATGTGGCTGGTATCTATGAATGAGCACACTTTGATGCAGATCCTAGATCTGGTGAAATTAAATGATGGTTAAGCAGTCTTGGATGGTTTAAAATTTAGAGTGACACAGGGCTGTACAGTATGATCTAGGATTCAGCTTAACTGAATTAAAGGGGACTGCTGGGCCTTGGAAGAGGTATACGCTCTACTGATTTATCACTCAACTACACTGGGGCCTGGTAGTGTTCCAGCATAGAACAACTGTACACACCTTACAGCGTGTGGAAGAACAGGGGTCAACAAGGGCCCAGGAGCTCATTTCTACCCTGGGGCCCGCAACCAAGTTAATTATGCTATGATCAATAAATAGACTTGTAAATGTTCTGGTCAGTCATAAAATGTTCCGGACAAAAAAAGCTTTTACGTTGTTGTGCTCACAGTACTTCAGATTCCTGTCCTAGAATGCCATATGTTTACTGTACTTTGCTGCATTTGGAGGCATCCAGAGTTCACTGTGCCAATCCTTCTGGTTGCTCAGTACTGCCTGATGGGTAGATTTGTGTAAGGGTTATCTTTGAAGCATATGGCCTGCAGAGGCTTGCTCCCTATTATATAGCATATGGTAACTAGGCTAGTCGGCCCTGTCCCTGGAACAGCAGGGGATTAATGAGTCAGGCTTCACCTACAGGTGACTCCCTGTCTGACGGTGACTCATCCAATAGGCTTCTTCAGTTCTAACTAACTGGAGGGGAGTTGGCAGGCTTTTTAACTGTGTGGGTTTAAAAGCTGAGTTTAAAAGTCAGCCAACTCCTCTCCAGTTAGTTAGAATTGAAGCCTCTTGGATGAGAGGTGAAACGTCTTCAAGAAACTGAAACAAGTCCAGATGCCTACGATACAGCACCTAGACTAAACTGGTTAACAAATTATTCAAACGGTCTAAAAGAGGTATGTGACAATCTCAATCTGGCACAGCTGATCGATGAGCCGACCAGACCTAATTTTGAAGGATCCCTCAAAGTTAACAGTGATAGATCTGATTCTGTGTAATAGGAGGGACAAAATGACTGCCTCTGGAGTTTTGCACTTGGTCTAAGCAACCACTGTCCTGTAGTCTGCATTAGAAGTGCTGGATTGGCAAAATCATGGTCTGGAATTGTTATGAAAAGAAATTTAAAAAAAATGTTTTAACCGACATTGCTGACAGTAATATACATTATACTATTTGAAATGCTGGATGTAGAACAGGCTCCTAAATATTTTGTGAACTCTCTACTTACTATTATTGATAAACATGCACCCTTCAAAAAGCTCAGGGTTAAAGATAGATCAAACCCCTGGTTCAGCTCAGAACTATCAATGATGCTCAATACAAGGGACAAAGCCTGGGCTTTAGCAAGACGTACTGGTGAGGAAGCCCACACTAACTTTTAGGCAACTTCTATGCAATCTCCAGCTCTTGTACAAACCCATCCACATTTTGGAAAGCAGTAAATGTAAATAAAAACAAATCCTCTATGTCTATTACATTTAATAATTGCCAAATAGATAAACTATGAGATATTTGTGATGCTTTTAAGAAATATTTTACTACTGCTGGAAATCAGTTTGGCATGGTGTGCTCAGGTTCTGCTGCTGCCTCATGGGCCTCCTCAAACCAAACCTCTGTGTTTAGACTGCAGAACTTCACTTCCCCTGTTGTTAAGGAAGCACTTCAAGATGTTGATATAAGGAAAGCAACTGGGGAGGATAAACTAGACCCATATCTTTTAAAGCTCCGTGCTCCATTTATTTCTGATGAAATGACTTATCTTTTTAATCCATCCATTTCTTCTGGGGTTATCCCTAAGATCTGGAAAACTGCACATGTTGTCCCACTGCATAAAGGTGATAATAAGCTGATCTTAACAACTATCAACTAGTTTCTAAACTGCCTTGTCTTGCTAAAGTCCTGGAATCATTTGTCAATAATCAGCTCAAATCATTCCTCTCAATATATCCTGTGTTGAGTCCTCACCAGTCTGGTTTCAGAGCTAAGCATAGCACTGTTACTGTTATCACCTCAGTTACTAATGATATTATATCTGCTGTTGATAAAGAGAAATACTGTGCTGCCCTCTCTGTGGATCTAACAAAAGCTTTTGATACTGTTGACAATGCTTTGCTCATACAGAGGTTAAGTGATGTTGGTTTTTATTGTAATTGAAATGATTGTTTCGTGTTTCTACCATTGTCTAAAGGAGTTTCTCCTGAAATTAGTCCTCAATGCAAACAAGACCAAATTCATGATATTCTCAACAGCCAGAGATATTGCAGACATTAGTCTGCATATTACCACTCTAACAGGACACCATATTGAAAGGGATTCTGAATAGAAATATTTGGGTATCTGGTTGGATCAGAAACTCACACTTAATTTCATATTAACACGCTTGTTAGCAAGCTAAGACAAAAAAAAATGTTATTTATACAGAAATCAGAACTAGTATCCCCATGTTCAGTGGGAAACTGATCACTGAGGCTGTCTTTTTATGTGTCCTGGATTATGGTGATATTGTCTATGTGACTGTTATTCCACTCATCATTGCATTTTATTTTTTTAATTCTATATGGAAAAGTTTAGATGGGCACCTTTAACAGTAAGACGTGACAGCCATTGGTTTCTGTTTATTTTTAAAGCCTTGAAGGGCAACATGCCACCATATATCAGCTCTTTATTAAACTAGTCAGAGTCACTATTCAACACGCTAGTAATTGTAAAATGCTCCAAGTTCCCCGGGTAAACACTACATCTGGGAAAACTGCTTTCAGTTTCAGTGCTCCATACACGTGGAACATTTTACAACAATTTTTAACTGCAGTATAACTGAACTATACTTCTCTCTCCACCCTCTTATGGATCATTCTATACCATATCTCCTCAGCCCTCCCAGTTCATGTCAGGGATTTTCTTAAAAAAAAATCATGTTAAAAATTTACACGACCTTGCAAAATCCTATAATTGCAAAATAATATATATAATATAATCTAGTATGCAACAAGCCAAGACATTATAAGCTGTAACCTGCGCATTTCCTGAACCCAATGACAAACAGGCTCAATAGGCATCAAACAAAGAGAGAACCTTGAAGTCAACACAGTACAAATATATAAAATATTAAAATATAATCCTTCTGGGGAAAATCTACTGTCAGAATATAAATCTCTGAAAAGGTTTTTGAGCTCTGAGGCTGTATTTAGTACATCTGTGTCACTCAATGTTTTAATGCAGGACCAAATAACTTGATGCAGAGGTGATAGGCCTACATTAATACTACATAGAATCAACATCTGGTTGCAACAAAATGAAAGCTAGTGGAAATATAAATTGGAATGAAATAAGAGATTTTTCGGCAAGGTAAAAAGTGATTTATTAAATTGATTACTGTAAACATTCAGTAACAACTATTTAAATGAATACATGTTGTAAATGATAATTTTTCAACCCAATCCCGTGAAAAATAAGTGATCGGTGAGGTTTAGAATACACATCATAAAAATGCTGAAATTTAGCTCTGAGAGATGAGCTTAAAAAATTCAGGGCTAAAAAACTGTATTTGGCGTACAGCTTTAGGATTTGTAAGGTGCCATGAACTTAACAGAAGTTTTTACATGATTTTTTTCCAGAAAATCAATGACATCAACTGGGAAAAGTTTTGATTTTTCTTGTTGAGAATCATTTTTATTTTTATTTTAAACTTTATTTGAATGGGTTGGAGCTGCTGACTGTGACTATTATCTGGCACAATGGCAGACCTACCGGTAATTAATCGATCAAATGTCCACATCTGTCATGATTTTAAGTCTAAAGAATATTACAGAAGCTACAGGTACAATCAGGCACCTGTCCTGAATCCATGACTAGAAAAATTCACATAACATAGAACACCTAAATGATGTTAAACATCCATAGGATGGCTAAATGACTCACCCAGACAGAGAAGTGGATGCGGGGAGGTCATGATGGGTCCTGTGGACACATATATCATCTCATTTAAGACACAACCACAGCTAATTTCACATAAAATCACAAACACAGTCTGTACAGCTGTGGTCTGAAAACAAACCTCTTTTCCTAGACTTACCCCTAACCCTAACCCAAAATATAAGACACATGTCATCCATGTGAGTCAGCATTGTCTGACAGGACCTTCTACAGTAAACAGCATGCTCCAGTAACTGCATGCTATATGACTTACCAGCTAACAATGCAAAGGCTTTGTACTTCAAATACACTGAGCTGACCTCTTTAAACCAGGGCTCACAACACACATGTTCTGACGGGGCTCTGCTTTATAGAGGAGAAGCATGTGAAGCTGTCCCAAACCAACTAAAATGCTGATTTAAAGCCACAGATTTTGCTGTCTTGAAGTCCTACTGCACATGTGAAACAAGGTGTATAAAGTATTCGGTGTTTCCAGAGAGAACTGTGTGAAGTCTGACAGTTGATGTGGAGTTAGAAGAAAGTAAGCAAGAGGCTATAAGCTACCTTAGCTGATACTAGCGTAACAGTTTCAGCTATGGCGGTAGAGCGGGTCATCCACTAATCAAAAGGTCGGAAGATACTGAACCCCAAATTGCTCCTAGTGAACAGGTCTTGGAAGGCTCTGCCATCCGTATGAATGTGTGTGTGGATGGGTGAACATGACCAGTGTTGTAAAGTGCTCTGAGTGGTCAGCAGACTGTAAAAGTGCTGTATAAATGGGTCATTCTATGAAAATGGTAGCTTTTTGAACAGCAATTTCATGTTTCATTTGTATTCTTTTTTTAACAACTAAAACATGGTCACATAACAGTTAACCACTTACCATTATAAATCAACATAAATTACAGCTTAATGTATTTTGATATTTTTATTTCATTATATTAAAAAATGCTTGTTCTGCCTTTTCGTCACTGGTGTTACCAATGTTTTAGATGATAATTCAGGCTTCTTGGGATTAGACTATTTCATTAGCATATATAATCAAAGAAAGAAAAGGTTAATGACATTATTAAGACGTTTTTTAAAATGAGTAACAATTTAGTTTAAATATGTGTGTACAGTATTATAATGTGACGTTTTTCAACTTCTGTCATTCACATTTTTACATAACTTTAGAATTAATTGGCATTGAGTCTTCAAATTTGAAATATCATATCCTTAAAATGTTAACTAATGAATGTTGCAACAGTTAGCTAGATACAAAAAACATATTTAAATAAACTGGACAACTCTGATGCCAGAACACCAATATGCCATACAGTAACACCAGTGATGCACTGTAACACCAGTGACACAATGTGAAGGAAATGGCACAACAGAAGATGTTTCAAACAGATGTTATCAATTTATTAGTATTTCACCTCAAATAATTTCACATTTAATGACTTGTTTTATTCAAGTGTAGGCTGGGATGAAGCCTAAAAATATGTATTTCATAACACAATATGGAAACATAAAATTCATTCATTCATTTGTGAACTTAGGAACCTAGGAATGAGTATGAAAGAGATGGCTGACTGAACAAATAATTCAATAAAACAAAATGTTGGAACAGGGGTTGCACCCAATGCTGTGTGTGTGAGAGAGCATATGATACAGTGTGTGTGTGTGTGTGTGTGTGTGTGTGTGTGTGTGTGTGTGTGTGTGTGTCAGCTTGCAGTTACACTGTCTTAATTCTGACCTTGAACTTCTGGGTTCACTGTCTGGAGTGGATGGAGGGGTCAACAGAGTTTTTTCTGTTCTGACTTTCTCTCTGTGCTTTGCCTGCCTGGCCCGCCATTTCCTCCACTCTTGTCTTCTCTCCCTTTCTGTGAGGTCCTTCACTGTCTTTCTTTTTTGAGTTTCTACATCATTTAAGTAAGTTTGTTGTTGTTTTTTTACGTAGGCTGCTCTGCGTTCTGGGTCAGCATCCCTGCGCTGTCTATAGAGTCTTTGCTTTTCAGCAGCACTCAACTTTGCCATATCTATACAAAGGAAAGTCATATGGTTACAATATTGAAACAGCAATGAAATGCTAAGTCTGTTTTATGTAAATGCTGACCTATCTATTTATTTGGGGGAAAGGGATTAGTGGTGCTAATGATCATCACTGGTGTTACCCACTGGTCACAGGTGTTACTAACAAGAACAATAACACCAGTGACAGTAACACCAGTGACACATCGACAGACAAGATGGCCTATTCAAGATGGTGGACATTGCAGGCAATACTACACTTCTTAATTTATAAATATATCAGCTAATCATACAATTTGATCAATTATTTGCAATTCTATTAACCATTCACACCACAACCACCCAACCAACTGTCGACAATGGAGTTGCCTTGTGTAATGTAGCTGGTAGAGCCGGGCCGATGTAAAAAGTAGTAGCCACTAGGCGTAGCACATGACTCTGCTGCAAAACATAATGAGAGCCCATGGATGAGAGTGTAGTGGCACTACAATCAGGACCACTGTGACACATTGAGCCCCATCTCATGCCTGACGTGAAAGTGCAGCACAGACCAGCAGCAAATGTACTTTTGCCCACCTTTGTGACCACGGGCGTGCAGGCCTTTAAATGAGGTGTGGTAAGGCACTTTGTCAGTGCATTGTTAGCAGGGATGCACCGATATGAGAATTTTGGCTGATACCGATGTAATCATTGCTGTTTTGACCGATAACCGATATTTACAGATGTCGATGCGATCTGTAATAGTTTCTATGATATTATATGTTGTACATATTGAAAAACACGTTTACATACTGTGAATTTGAAAAAGAAATGTCTTTTATTTTAAAACCATATGGAAAAGCCCATAAATCATAGTTCTACAGCACTGTTTGCTATTAAGAAGTCACAGGGCCAAAAAAAACCACAACTAACATTGTTAGTTGTCTACTACTTTTACAACTTGTAGCAAGAGTATAACTTAATGAAAGTCCAGTTTAACTCAAATCTGTGAAAAAGTTTGGATCATAGATCCAAAACTAAGGATCATAAAAATTAAATATCCAGAGATGGTTTTATGACTAATGAAACATACCAATATTCATGGCAAACAGACAGTAGTGTCTAAGTACAAAATGTGTTTTACATTCAAGTCAATTTCAACTCGAGAATAAATAAAAAATATGAAAACATGTCCTATTTCCTCGTTTATCAAACTTAGAAATAGGGGTGGGCGATATGGCAAAAATATCATATCACGATTTTTTAAAAATAAAATCACGATTTCGATTTTATCACGATCTTAAAACAAAAGAAGAAAAACAGACAATTTAGGCCAAAGAACCTTTCTGAACAGATTCTAATTAAATAGTTGCAGTTTTGCCAACATGTGCAAACAACGTAAAAAAGTAAACTAAACTAAAAGGTAAACAACAACACTCTGATAAAGTGCACTCTTGCAACATAAAAGAAACATGAAAGTAAAATATCAATGAAGACATTACTGTTTGTTTTATTCAACAAAGTCATTTTAACAGGATTTAAGGTGTCGCGGTAATTTGAACACTGTACAATTAGCGCATTTACGGTTTATTAGCGGCCAAGCGCGACCTATCCATGCGCCCGTGTGTGTGTGTGTGCGTGCGTGCGCACCCGAGAGAGGCGGCAGGTGGAGGGGCTAACTGGCAGAGATGAGAGATGGTGAAACGCTGTTTTTTTGTTTTTTTTAAAAAGCGACCAACTCCTCCGTTTGGCTTTCAGCCATGGCTCTGCATGAGGCTACCGCTACACCATGGATCTATTGCGCTACACACATAAACAAGGAGGCCGGTAAGAAAGCGCGTCACTGCCCGTAATTCGCTATGATTGGTCGGTCAGGTTGACGACGTAATACGTTTGGTGCGTCGGTGCATCAGCATAGAACTGTAATTTATAGAATGTGCCCTAGACGATCCTGCGATCTCTGCACTTTGGCAGATCGTCTACACATTCTAATCCTTCACGATCTAATATCGTCATATCGCACACCCCTACTTAGAAATATTTGTAACAGATACTCTAGTCTGTGTACATACATATTTTTAATGTTCTCAAAAGTAAATTTCCCAAGCATTGAAACAGTGTTTCCAATAAGCAGCCAGAAAAAACACTAGTCTGAAATAGAGCTCGACCGATATATCGGCTGGCCGATATTAGTTTGTCCACCAGAGGACACTCTACAACGTCCCTGTTGGCAACACTCGTGTTTAGAACGCCACAAACCCTACAACCAGCTGATCCAGCCAGAGTCGTAAGTTGGCAACTGTCACGAGAAATACATTGCTTGAATAACAATTAAAAGAACATCCCCATCAGTTCTCTTAACTCAAATAAGCATGACAAAATTTGTGACTACCATGTTCAGTTTTGCTGCTGTTACGTGTAAGCCGAGAATGAAATGGAATTAGCTAGTAATTTTGATGTTCCTCTGTTCTGTTGTGACAATAAAACAAACAAGTTTATTTTTAAACTGCATTATCATATTATTTCAATGAGGACTCATAAATAACTACAAATAACTAATGTTACAGAAATCTGTTGTATGTTGTTTCTGGATTTTTTATTATACATATAGTATATATATATATATATACCAAAATATACCAAATATTTGTATCGGTATCGGCCCTAAAAATCCTTTATCGGTCGGGCTCTAGTCTGAAAAACAATTCAAGTCCATTTCAAGATCCATCGGACAAAGCTAAAACGAAATATCATTTTAACATAACATTTTTCTGACTATAACTTGACAATATTTATAGTCTTTACACATTTCCCAACTGAATGCTCTCAAAGTAAATGTACATACCCCTGAAACGAGGTTTCTATCTGACACTAAAGTCTAGGCCTGCTTCATTCGTGGCCGTTTAGAGAAGCATTTCTGCTCTCTCGAATAAGATCTTATTTCTGTGTCCATTGACAACGTGCTGCAGCAGAGAAAAGTCGACAGATGTACATGGAGGTGAGAATTACTTGTGTGCCGCTTTAGTTAGAGCTGGGGATGGTGAGTTCACTCATTTAGCCACGCAACTATAGAAATATATGTGTATAACTTTACATGCCAAGCAATTTAGCAGGAATCAGGACATATAATATTATCCTTCTTTTGTTGAACTCTGCATTGAGCAGATTGGCAGGGCTACAGGCCAGTACATGTTAATAAAAGAAGAAAGTTAACGTAACTCAAACTCTGAAAAAAGTTAGAGTCACTCATTTCCATGAATTAAACTAACTCAAAAATGAAATGTTGACGTAACAACTCAGTTGCTTTGGGTGCACTTAAAGTTTTGGAGCATTTAAGTGTTGGTGATGTAATTCAATTTCATTCCACTAACTCATTTTCTATAAGTTGTGTTTATACCATTATTAAAAAAATGTAAGTCCTGTTGACCATGGGCTGCCATTTTTCATTCTATTGTTGTCATTTTGGTTCAGAAATCAGTTTATTGTAAGCTATTATATTTTTTGTAAAAAAAAAAAAATTGTCAAATAGGTTAAATACATTTTAAGAAATTGGCAGATATCCATAAGAATTGCCCAAAACAACTAGATACACTCTCTATTTGTACTGGGCAGCTAGTTGGAGTTTTTTCTGCTCTAGTTTTTTCACTCTGTCCCAATGTGAAGTGCTCAGACTCAACTTTTTACAGTCTGCACTCAACGTGTTTGCACCGTTTGCACACAGCACCGACGCCACTCCGCCACCAACTTCAACCTGAGAAGAAGAACCTGTGCAGACGGAGCGGGAGGCAGGAAGACTACGTCGTTACGTCGCTCACGAAGCATGATGGGATACCTGTAACCTGCCGCCTTGACCTAACGTGTGCTCCACAGTGCACAGCTTGTGTCTCTCCTCCTGATGAGGTGACGTTGTGTTATTTTCTTGCTGATTTTGTACAAGTTTTCCTTTTTTCTTTGGCGAGCTGTTTGTTTATCGGACTGTTTGGATTGAAAAAGCAGAACGTGCGGGCTGGAGTGAGGGTAAGTTAACGTTAGCTAACACTTTGTTATGCACTAACGTTAGCTAGCACGCAGCGTGGTTCAAAAAATAACCGTCGTGCTTTTTATTTGTTGCAGTTAAATTCATCGAAGAAAGACGGTTGCTGAGTCTGCATATGTCTGTTCAACTGCTTGCAAATACAACCTAGATGTTAGTTTTCAGGCTTCCGTGTAGCTACCCTGAACTTAATTAAGCGGGAGCCTCGACTCAATTTGGCGCTTTCCATAACGTCTCCACTCTGCTGGGTGATAACTACCGATAAAATCAATTCATTTGGTCAGTGAGAAAAGTTCATTTCTGCAGTGGACAGAAAAACGTGTTTACCGAGCAGACTTGTAGACACACGTAATTGTTTGATGAAAATATGTGGAAATGTAAATTATGTGAGTTTTCTAGTTGCTTGAAAATACAGTTATTTAGACATTACAGGCTCTACTATGGCCAGTATTCTACGGTTTCCCCTTTGCCTTGCCTGTATACCAGTTGCATGTGCACATTTACTACTTTTAATTCACTGAAGGTTCATTTGTCCAGAAATCATTCAGCTAGAAGAGTGGTAGGTGGTGACGGTCATGATTTGATGTTTGACCGGGCATTTCATTGCCCTGTTTGTGAATTTAAGCAGCCATTTGTTGAGAGGGAAATATACAATCATCTAAGAGGACATTTAAGAAAGAAGTAAATGGTGCAATGTCCATTTACAGCTTGTAAGTTTAAAACAAATGTTTACTCCACATACAATGCACACAAATGCAGAGAACATCAGAATGCATTAGACTATGATGTAGCAGTTGTAGTGCAAAATGTTCCAGATGTTTCCCAGGAAAGTGACATTGAACATGACTCTGTGGAGCTATCACACGATGATGAAACTGCCCCAGTAGCAGGCACTAGCACTGAGGGATTAGCAGAGCAGTTACAGTAAAATCTGGCTGCTTTCTTTTTGAAAATGCAAATTATTCTCCATGTATCACAGAGGGCAATACAGGAAATTATTGAACACATTGATCAGTTGTTTTCAGCTGTTGTCAGAGAATCTGTTATCAAAATACTGAAAAAACATGACTGTTCTTTCACTGACACACTTGTAAGTGCGATTGTCCAGGCGGTTTCAGAGAGTAATGTTTTGTATAAATCTGTTACCTCTGAGGGACCACTCTCAACAGCTAAGAGGAGAAAATCTTATTTTGAGGATAAGTTTCCATATGTTAAGCCTGTAGAATACCTAATTGAGTCATCACAACGTACCTACATGTATGTGCCTGTTCTCACATCTTTACAACAGTTGTTGCAAAAACCTGATTTACTTTAGAAAGTCAAAGAAACAACATCACATATGCCTGGACAGTATTTTTCATATCATGATGGCTCCCACTATCAGGAAAATCAGCTTCTGTCAGATGAGGGTCAGAAATTATCAATAATTCTTTATGATGATTTTGAAATTGCAAATCCTCTACGGACATCAAGAAAAATTCACAAAGTATGTGGAGTGTACTGGACATTAGCTAACATACCAGTTAAGTATCGCTCAGTCCTCCATTCTACTCAGCTGGCCCTTTTGTGCAAGGCAAATGATGTACGACAGTTTGGATATGAGAAGGTTTTTGCACCTCTCTTGGCTGATCTAAAAACACTTGAAGAAGTGGGTGTCTACATTGAAACATTTGGTGACTGTCTCAAAGGCACAGTCTACTCTGTTGTGGCTGATAACCTTGCAGCCCATGGGCTCGCTGGTTTCAGGGAAAGTTTCAGGGCTACATATTTCTGCAGATTCTGCCTTGCCACCCAGACAGAAATGCAGAAATCAGATGCAGTGACTGGTGGTTTTGAAAGGAGAAGAAAAGATTCCCATGATACCATGGTTCAAGAAATACAGACAAATGAAACTGTGGAGAATTATGGTGTAAAACAGAGTTGTGTTCTCTCTGACCATCTCTCCTATTTCCATCCCATTACAGGATTTCTGCCGGACGTCCTCCACGATTTGTTTGAAGGTGTGGTCCCTGTGGAGCTGGCACACTGTTTGAAAGGTTTGATGGCAAAAAAATGTTTCACGTTGGAGGAGCTGCAATCTTGTGTTTTCCCTACCAGCATTCTGACACCCAGTTCCTCAAAATTTTGCTAGTCGAGGAACAATTGGTGGGAATGGGCATGAGAACCACACTCTTCTTAGACTGCTACCTGTTTTCATTGGCTCCAGAGTGCCAGAGGGGGACAAAATATGGGAAATCCTAATGGAATTGAAGGATATAGTTGAGCTTGCTGTTTCTCATAGTTTCACAGATAATACCATTCAGTACATGGCCAGCAAGATTTTAGATCACAGGCAACTCCTTCAGGAAGTCTTCCCCAACTTAAGACTGCGACCAAAGCATCACTACATCAAACATTATTCTTTTCTCATCAAGTGCTTTGGTCCTCTGGTGCATCTCTGGACAATGAGATTTGAGGGGAAGCACAAGGTTTTTAAGAAGATTGTTCGTGACACTCACAACTACAAAAATGTATTGAAAACATTGGCAGAGAGACACCAAAACATGATGGCATTCTATCTGTAATCACAAAGATTTTTCAAGCCACCAGTACAGACTTCAAACATGGAGTCTGTCTTTATTGAAACATTGCCTATTGATACACATCCAGTAGTGTCAAGCATCACAGACAGCAGCAGTGTATATGGCACAAAACAGGCAACCATTCAAGGCACAACTTTTGTGGTAGGCATGTTTGTATGTACTGGGACACGTGCTGCCTTGCCTGAGTTTAAAGAGATCAGAAACATATTGCTCATTGGAAGTGATATCTTTTTTCTGTTAAAAGACTATGAGACCTGATATCTTGAGCATTTGCGGTCATATGAGCTAACAGAACATACAAGCAAGAGCCATTCTGTGAAATCTCTGAGTCAACTAACTGACCAAATGCCACAGATTGCCTACAAAGTTTCAGGCAGGCTAATTCTGACAACTAAACATTTCATTTAAGTGTCTGAATAAAGGAGTGTTTAGTAAGCATCCTAATGTCAGAAAACTATTAGCTGGACTACATGTTTGTTTAACTTGCTGCACACCAATAAAAAATAAAAATGTACAAGTGAATATATTGATGTGTGTTTAGCAGCTAGTGGCAAGGAGAGCATTGACATGTTTTTTTCTGTCTTTCTCGTTTTGTGTGTTTCAGGCTTCCCCATACCAGCGTTAATGGCAACTGATGTCCTTAAACTAAGAGTCATCCTTGATGACGTCAATGCTGACAGGGTTATTCTGCCCTCTCGTCCTGAAACTGTACATGCCCTCATATTTGAAATGAAGGATAAGTTGAATCTGACCTATGACTTTCGCCTTCAATTTGAAAACCCAGAGTTTGACAGTGCCCTCAACAATTTAGTCAACATGGCAGACCTACCAGCTAAGGCAACCATTAAGATAGTTAGAGTTATTGAGTCAGATCTGAGTTCAACTAGCACAGATGACACTGTGTTATTGTCTGACAACACAGACTCACCAGAGCGACTGTGCCGATGGCCAGCCATCTTTGTTGTTCCAAGTTTCTCGTATGAGGTGGAGTATATGCTAAGAGAGGGCAACTCTGCCCTGAGAGAGGGAAAAACTTTCAGGTTGACCAGGGATCAAAAGCATAACATACTAGATGTCATGGCTGCTGAAATATATAAGCACAAAGCATATCCAAGTACCAAACAGATTGGCTTGGCTGCAGAGGCTCTGGTGAGCAAACACCCTTGTCTAAAAGAAAATGGATCCAAAAAAGGCTACGAGGGCTGGCAGAACAGTTTGCGCTTCAAGATGGGCAACTACAGGACCAAACTGAGCAAGGCTGGCATAAAGGATGTGGCTGTGAATGCAGGAAAGCATAGCAGGACCAATCCAGAGGGTGCGGCATCCAGGGCCAGCATCAAAAGACCCAGAAGGGGGGAAATTAACTTCCTTCCAAACTATCCCCATGGAGAAATGAGGCAGACACTCGAGACCCAGAGGCTTGCAATGGTCGAGCAGTTCAAGAGGACATCGATGGAAAGAGACATGATATCCATCCATCAACATATGCAACGTACCTTTGCACTCAGACGTGAAGAAATTGTGGATTTAGCTCCTCCAGTTGTTGAACTGAAGGACAGATGGCCTGCACTCTTTTGTGAAGCCCAGGTGAGTAAAAACTTACAAATAATTATTAAAAATATGCATGTATCACCAAAGTCATCATTAGTTTTGAGTAGTTTTATTTGGTATGTCTGTTATGTCTGAAAATCCCAGTTTTACAATATCACATTACTTTTGTTGTTGTTGTTGTTTTTTTCTTGTCTGTACACAACATCTATTGCACATCTGCCCGTCCTGGGTGAGGGATCCCTCCTCTGTCTCACCCTGAGGTTTCTCCTGTTTTTTCTTGGGAGTTTTTCCTCAGTCAGTGTTTTTCCTCAGTGGATGTGAGGGTCAGAGGGCAGAGGATGAGAGAGAGACAAACTGTTTTTAAATGAGCTAATAAACTTGCTTTGCCTTGTCTTGTCTTTTTTTCATGCAGCTCTACAGTGAATTCCACAGGATCACAAATCTAAATCTGCCACCTACATTCCATGCCTCACTCGAGTGAGTACGCACCTCAGCTGCTACAGCTCTACAAAAAGAGGAAGACTGGCACTTTTGGACAGAAGATGGAAGTGATTATGATGGCATTTGAGGAACAGGTATTTTTTTAATTTTATTTCATGCATTACATTATTGAATGTCAACAGTGAACACTAACATCCCCTGGCATACGCTGTCTTTGTACAACAGGACAAAAATGATATCTGTGCAGCTCGAACAGCAGCCCTGGCCAGCCTACCACACTACTTGAAGGAGGATTCATCAGAAGTCTTCAGAATATGCAAGGTATTTGTGTGTTCTGCCTCTCAATGCAATTAATTACAACTGCTAGTTTCACTTTCTTGGTGCTAAATTCTGATTTATTGCTCAGATTATTTTTTTTATATATCAAGCTGTGAACATTATATTTTAAATATGGCCAATATCTGATTCCAGAAGACACAGACTCTTCCCTCATGGTGGTAGTAAACTTCATTAACAAGTACTCTTATGGCGCTTTTCCACTACACAGTCACGGCACGGCATGGCACGGCAAAGGTGCTTTTCCATTACAGCTGAGTTCTCTAGTTCCTCCTCAGCGGGGGCGGGTCGTCACGGGGGCGATCGCGGGGCCGCATTGTCCCTCTCTCTCTTTTTTTCGATCCTCTCGTCAGCTCGAAACTCACTCGTCTGTTCCTCGATTACGGACCACACCGTGGTTTTCCACACAGCAGTCATTTAACTCGGGTGAAGGAATAACAACAGTCTCTGTACAGATCAGTGGGCGCTGTTACCACTATGTTTTTGAAATTTCCGGGTTTAATTCTCATGTCAGACGTCGCGCTCGCACTCTTCCAGTGACGACGCACTCTGGTATGAACTACCTGTAAACATTGTTGAGCCAGAAAAAACTGGGGATTACATTATTGCAACTAATGGGCGTTATAATAAGATTGAGTAATGAAACACTACATTCCTAAATTAGTCCATTCAGTTACAGTTTAGAAATTCTTTCTTTAGTTTTTCTTAAACTTTCTTACCAAAATCTGGAAGGGATAATGTTATGGGTTTTTATCATCAGACTTTTAATGAGCTTGATTTGTAAAATTATACTTAGACATTCCTTTCTCCTTTTTTTAGGATGACTTGGAAGCCGCCCAGGAGGGAGCAGTGGCTCTGGTGGCAGTGGTGAACGAGGAGGAGGTGCTTCAAGTTCCCTTCGAAACCCAGCATGTGTCCATTGTTCTTGAAGATATGGTTGTCATGCCACATAGATCATGGACCGATTCGCTGGTGATTTTGTTTGCATTGGTGTATGCACTGCATTTGAAGTACCCGGAAAAGCTCAGTGGCTTCTTCGAGTTCATTCAGGTTATCCTCCTTGACCTGGATGATGGCAGGAAGCAGCTTAGGCCTAAACTACAGGCCTTAAAAAATGAGCTGGAGTAAAGTTCTAAAGTAAAGTTGTTGTAAAGCATTTGTTGTCAGCAGTTTCTAAACAAAATACCATGTGGCTGGCCAGTTGATTTATTTTGTTTAGACAAGTGTTTAGTGTAGTTATGGTTAATCATTTTACTGTGCATATTATATGGTGTCACCAGTTCTATTAAGATGATACTGTAGCGTGATTGATCTGAGCCCCAGAGAGGCTTAATAATTTTACTATGCATGTAAGGGGTCACCAGTTTCAACACTGTTAAGATACTGTGATTGATCTGAGCCCCAGAGAGGCAAGTCTGTTTTGATTTTGGGTGTTAAGCATTCAACTTAGTAAAACCTTTAATGCTTAATAATTTTACTATGCATGTAATGTGTCACCAGTTTCGATACTGTGATTGATCTGAGCCCCAGAGAGGCAAGTCTGTTTTGATTTTGGGTGTTAAGCATTCAACTTAATAAAACTATTAAGTTATGATACACATTTTGAGTTTGTATTATGTTAATAGAACTCAAATTGTACAAGGCAATTGGTTTCCTCAAATGAACTGAGTTGTCAGAACTAGAATGTAGTAATAAATGTAGTGAAAGAAAACAGTAGTTTCAACTTAGAGGGTAACATTTATGGACAAAAGAGCCATTTAAGTTACTATTATTTAATTCTGATCAATTCAATTAACACATTTTAAATTAGTTTGTAGAACTGTTACATACAAGTGAAATATACTTATTAGTTTTAAGTTCATTGAACTGAGTAAACTGGTACTTATAACTTAATTTACCCAAGGTACCGTAACAATAAATACTTGAGTTACTAGAACTTAAACAATTAAACTACAGAAAATTATTTGATTTAAGTTTGCCAACTTAAATGGTTTAAGGCAATCGGTTTCCTCAAATGGTTTGAGTTCAACTAACTCATCAGGTTTTACAGTGTAAGTTAATCTATTCATTATTACTTTAACAACAATTTCATTACACAAATTAAACACACTTGATTATTTGAATTAAATATTGGGTCTGACTAGTGTTGCCACAGTTACCTTGAAAAAGTAATCTGATTACTGATTACTCCTTTAAAAAGCAACTTAGTCACTTTACTGATTACTTGTTTTTAACAGTAACTAAGTTAGATTACAAGTTACTTTATTAGTTACATTCAGCAGCTGCCGACAACAACCCCCGCTGCCTCAACATAAAAATGACAAGCGGTTTTGCCAATACTCACTTTATTGGAAGTGCATTTTTAACAGTAACGCCAAGTAAACAATGTATCTCCTGACATTTAAGTAGTACTAATATGGTAAATCACAATGTGAGGTATTCCAAACAGAGAGGATGTCCTAACTTTGGAGAAGTCCAATGACTCACACATACAGTTTGCACACTGTATGTTAAAACACAGGTATAACGAAGAGCTTTGGGGTTGGGAAACCAGTCTCTATTCACGTGGACAACCAGCCATGGCTGTATTTTGCTGCATTATGCCAGAGGCATCATGAACATGTTACATTCCTTTACAGCAAATCCAGACATGTCCTTTCTCCAGACTGATACTCCAGATGACAAGCCGCTTAAACACGAAACCTTGGCTTTTCATCATTCTCAAAACTAGGCAACTGGACATAAAATGGTATTCTATTCAGACATAAAAATGTGTCTTAACTAACTAACAACTAACTAACTAACAAGAAAAAAGAACACTTAATTTTTAGAAGAAGTCATGTTGTTAGCATCTATCAAAGATATACATATTCAGATAAAAGGCTCTGCAAAGAACAATCTCTTTTACCAAGTTGAATTAAGAAAAAACGGAGGACGGCAGGCTCAAAGTGAGATACGCGGCAGGGGACGTTTACTTTTAATGCATCAGCATCACTATTGCTGCAGAATATGACTGGATGTGAATATTAATGTCTATGTACTGTTAATATAATGATAAAATATTTTTCAAGGATCCTACTGTTAGAATTGTACAACTATCGAATTCGTACACCAAACTAGGTCTTTTCAGTTTAAATTTGAAATACTGATATTTTGTTAATAATACACACATAATAATATCATCTGAATAATCCACTGAAGATTTAATGACTTTATCTGGTTGCCTTCTCACTAGAAATAACATGTAATTTCTTTCTTACAGACTCTCTTCACCTCCATACACTCTATTATTATTTTGAGGGTTATTCAAATTTCTAGTTATCACAAAATTGTTATCATGAATTTGTTTGGCCATGATAATTGTGTAGTTTAAATCTGATATCATGACAGCTTGACAGAGGACAGCATATCACCAGAGTCACTGCTAACTGCTGCTGCTAACTGTGGATGACAGAATGAATGATACCTGAGTAATTGGGGAAAATATCGGATTGTAAATATACATTTAAGTACATACATAAATGTACATGCATGTACAGTATATACTGTATAATGAGTCGACCAATGCTTACAAGTTTACACGAGTCGAGAACTTTGTTTTTTAAACTTTTGGGACTACAAGGTAGATTTATATTTACTGTAACATTACTGTAATATTATCATTCTGGACTTTAGAAACCTATGAGTGACGCCACGGTGGCTCTGTTCACTTTTTTACATTTATTTTTATAGTGGCTGGTTCAAATGAATGCTATACGGCATTGATGAGTAGATTAGCCTACAACATATAGGACTCTATGTAGGCCTATTTATAGTCTAATAGTTGATGGTAGTACTGATGGCTTGAAATGTCACAGGAGAATTTTCTTCTACTGTTACAATAATGTCTGGCAATGCAAGAAATACAAACTCTGTTGGCTAAATATAATATACAAGGAGCATAATTAATAAGGAGAAGCCATTTTATTTCACCTCATTATAGCACCATGGTATAGACAAATACAGAGCAGATGTTCTGAGATTGTATTGTCCCTTTCACACACTTTGTTTCATGTTGTGGTGTAATAAAAGCAACATTATGTAGAAATTGTCTTTTTGTGTGGTTTGGCACCCCCCACAGTTTCTGAGTGTAACACCACTGTGGTCAATACAAAATGTAACAGAACTCATGACATCATAACAATGTGATGTGTTTAAAACTTGTATGTTGAAGTTAACATGTATGTACCGCTGTGATCCTCCCCTCTCACTGAAGTTACATAGAGCAGAAACAAGTGACAGAGACACCATTCACCCTGTTACAACACACTGTACCACAACATAACTGAAGCTGTTGGTTTCAGGTCAAAACGTTACAGCATGTTGCTTGAACACAACAGTCACGTGCTTCAGTTGTACTCAGGTGAGCTGCATGAAGACAATCTCCAGGGAGTGCTTGTCATATAAGAATGCATGTCGTAAATATCAAGCAGATATGTGGGCTTCCTCATCAGTCCACAGCCATGAAGCCCTACAATCGTGAAGAAATTAAATTGTCTGAATAGACAATCGGTTGGAACGAAGGCACACGGACTGAGTAGCTAATAGCAGCCAGATTGCACTGTGTCTCAAGCTCATCACTGCATTCAGACAGAAGTAAGACTCCCAACCAAACATTGAGGCAAAGCAGACAAGCCGTCCCGTTTGTCTCCCATTTCTGGTTAAGACATAACTTACCTCACGGTTCAGTCCACCGGCTCCCTGACAGCCCTGCTCCACACGCACACTGGACTGTGCTTTAGCAAAGCTTGTGTTCCTGTTGTGTTTCCGTCTCTTCTCCTCCACCTCCACCTCCTCCTCCTGCTCCTGCTCCTCCTCCTCCTCCCCCTCCGCCCTGCTCTCACCCTGCTCACAGGCGCTCCCGCTTCATTACTATCCTGCTCTGACCGTAATAATCAACCAGCCGTGAGAATCATCGCTGATAGACGCCTTCAAACATTAGGCCTCTTTAATAAATATATTACACGTTACTACAAATAACAGCCTACACAAATCAAATCAAAGGCTGCATAGAAGTAGAAAGTATCTTGGAGTGTTGATTCATAATATTATAGTATATACTGTATATTATATTATATAGTATTATATAAATATATAGTATTTATATAAATATATAGCATTAGTATTACAAAGATGAGTTTAAAACTCCACAAGAGGGCACTCTGTGATAAAAAAAGAAGAAGTGTGTGTTACTGTGTTACTGCCCTGCATAAAGCCAGTGCTGGAGGTAAAGGTAGAACTGTGCAGTACAGCTTTCTTCAACATGTCATTTACAGAATGTACTCACAGCAATTTTCTGACTCATCCCAGAGAGACAGGTCTTCACAGTTATAATGTATAATAATGAATAGTTGATAAATCTCTAAAGCCCAGTTAGGGTTCTCTACATTAATATGCCAGCAGAGGGCAGCTCTCCTTGATGAGATGCCCAGTTAGCATCATGTCAAGTGAACTGCTTCTCTGGTGTATTCCCAGAGTTTAACTGATCTCCATAATCTAAGTGGACAGAACCGTGTAGCCGCTCTTTTGTCAAAACCCACAGTGGCATCTCCTTCTTGCTGCCTGTCAAATGCATTTACACAACAGTAGTAACTGGCTGAATTACAGCCACAACTCCTGCATGAATCATTTCCTGTCTCTCTACACTCTATGTTCATTTGATATCTATTTGGAAAAGATAGATTAAATTAGTTTCCATCCATTACAGCCAGTTATCAGGGTCAGGGTTGCATGCAGACTGGAGCCTATCACAGCATGCTTTGGGTGAGAGATGGGGTTTGAAGGATGATGTTGGTTCATGGACGGAATGTCATAATGTTTGGTTCAGACGTTCATGCTAACACACTGATCAAAATTTGATGTTGTCATTTAATTTGAAGTTCAGTATGCTCAAAATGTCCGGTCAGCATAAGTCCGGTGCTCAGAAAAGGAAAGAAAAGAGAAGAAGAGAAGAAGAAAATAGAGGCCTTAGAGATTTTCTTAACAAATATTTTTTAAAAAGGTGGTGACGGTGAAGCTGGAACTAGTAAAGTCAACGTAGAGCAAGGTAAGAAACAGCGCAGCCAACGTTTACCAGCCTTGTAACGTAAGCTAACAGGCTAGCTCTAATGTTAACGTCCATTAGCTTGTATAAAAGCCTGACACAACAAGTTATCTTTGACAGAAACAGTTGAGTTTGGTAGGTCCGTCACAGAGGATGAGACAGAGAGGAGAGAGATCCAGCTGCAGCCAGGTGACAGAGAGAGTGATGCGGGAGGGGTCCGCTGCCCCGCAGCGGAGGGACAGAGTCAGGCTACCGGTGAGAGAGAAGAGAGAGAGAAAGAGAGTCACAGTGGAGCGGGAGGGGCCCGCTGCCCCGTCGGAGAGTCTGAGCAGGATGGATCAGAGACTTATCACACACCTAATTTCAGCGATCCTGCATTATGGCCAACTAGAATGACCGACTCTGATAGAGTGAACCTCGTACGTGTGATGGCAAAACGAACGCCTTTCTCAGAGAGGGCAAAGGAATTGCCAGCAGATGCAGAGGGAAGGGAATTCCCAAACTATTTGACATTCCACATCCCACAATGGACGGGAAAAAATCGATAGGGACTGGATAGTATATAGCAGCTCAAAAAAGGCCTTATTTTGCCTACCATGCTTGCTGTTCTCATTTGAAGTAGAGAAAAAGTCAACTTGTGCACTAAATTCCACAGATGGGATGAAAATATCGAATATAAAATACAGAAAGCTTTATGAGAGATTTCCAGAACATGAAAGAAACCGTGCACACAAACATTGTTATTGGAAATGGAAGAACCTACAACATTCTGTCCTACAGACTTCTGGAATTGACAGCCAACAACAAAAATTTATGGAGACAGAAATTGAAAAAAACAAAGCACTACTGAAGCGGCTGCTGGATGTAACACTGTACTTAGCCTTCAGGAATCTGCCATTCAGGGGCAGCACAAATACACTAGATGAGCCGGACAATGGAAATTTTCTTGTCATAATTGAGCTGTTGGCAAAGTATGACAGTATCCTAAATGACCATTTACAAAACATTAGAGAGCACTGGCAACAGGGAAAGAGACTCCAAGCTCATTACCTTTCACCTGACAGCCAAAACAAATTTATTGAACTTTATGCTCAGCGTGTCCTAAACACTATTTTGAGGGAAAGGCAACATTATTTCATAATGTGTGATGCAACCCCAGATGTGTCAAACTTGGAGCAAAATGTACTGTTGCTGATGTATGTCAGTCAAACTTCCCCTGAGGGTGGATGGGAAATAAATGAACGTTTCCTTGAATTTAAGGACTTTTCAAAAAAGACAGGAGAGGAAATCGCCGCAATGGTGGAACAACATTCACACATAATGGAGCTAACATGGCAGGAAAAGTGAGAGGAGTGCAAGCTCGCATACTGACTGGACTTTAAAGACACCATAGATGATTTTGCCACAAGGAAAGTTTGGTGCATGGCATTTGGAGTTCAAATCTAAACATGTCATACCAGCAGTAGCCTAAAATACAATGGTAAATATTCATTTATTTCCTGCTAGTGTCAGAATTCCAATACATATGAAGAGTGTATTTGGCAACAGCTTATGTGTAGTTTGTTAATGTCAACCATTATTGTCAATGCCTGTCACTTGTCTTTTGAAGAGAGAGGTGTGAGGAGAGGAGAGGAGAGGAGAGGAGAGGAGAGGAGAGGAAGAGCTGAGGAGAGGAACAGTAGACGAAGAGCAGAGGAGAGGAGAGGAAGATCAGAGGAGAGGAAAAGCAGAGGAGAGGTAGAGCAAGGGAAAAGGAGAGATCTGGGCGCCGGGGGGCCCATCTAAGATTATCTCGTCCCAGGCCCAGGCAAGACTGTCAGCTGGCCTGACCACTACTGCTGCTGCTGGTTACACCCCGCCTTTCCGAAACCCCGCTGTTCCGAAAATAGACTTCCATTCTTCGTAATGCCGTGGTTTCCCATTTTTTCTAAAGACCCCACTATTCCGAAAAGGCTATTGGGGAACCCCTGACCCTAACCCTAACCCTAACCCTATTGGGAAGTAATTGTAACTTGAAAGTCGGATTCGGAACAGCAGTGTTTCAGAGTGGGGGTGTTTCGGAATGGAGGGGTTTCGCAATGGAGGGGTTTCGGAATGAAAGGCCGTCCCCGCTGCTACTACTGCTACAACCTTTACTATGCCTGATGTTACTACTACTACTACTACTTCTACTTCTACTAATGCTACTACTACTACTACTACCTTTACTATGCCTGCTGTTACTACTACTACTACTTCTACTAATGCTACTCCTACTACTGCCACTACTACTACTACTACTCCTACCTTTACTAAAACTACTACTACTACTACTACTACTACCACTAATGCTACTACTAATGCTACTACTACTACAACTTTACTATTACTACTGCTACTAATACTAATATTACTACCACTACTACTACTAATGCTACTAGTACTACTGCTACAACCTTTACTATGCCTGCTGTTACTACTACTACTACTACTTCTACTAATGCTACTACTACTACTACTACTACTGATGCTACTACTAATGCTAGTACTACTACAACTTTACTATTACTACTGCTACTAATACTAATATTACTACCACTACTACTACTAATGCTACTACTACTACTGCTACTACTACTACTACTACTAATGCTACTACTACTACTGCTACTACTACTACTACTACTACTACTACTGTAGGAGTGGGGCGTGCGAGTGTGACGTCTTGGAGAGGCGACATTGTTGTTGTTACAGAGTTCATGAAGGAGTGGAGGAAAATTATCGGAGTGTGTTGGTTAGCTCCAAAGAGTACATGTTCTTGAGTTTTTGTCAGCAAAGAAAGAGTGACTTTAGACGCCCTTACACTTCGGAACGCTACATTGGTGGCAGCGGTAATTGGAGTGAGTCCTGGCTTTTGGAGCAGTTTTCTCTTTTGACAATTATTGAACTTTCTAGTCGGTCCAGCTGACCAGCTAGCTCGTGTGGTTGCTTTGGAGCGGCATGTTCGAAGGAATGAAGCACGATGTTATGGACTGTGACATGGACAAGGATTATTTCGGAGGTACTGCTATGTGGACTGGTGGCATGAGTGGCATGAGTGGCGTGAGAGTGGAGAAACCGTTTGCTACGTGGGTGAAGCAATTTGAAGCCGCGGTCCACGCACAGACGAGGGGGGCCAGAAGCAGGAGTTACACCGCCACCTCGTAGGGAGGAGTCCCTACGAGGCTGGACGGCGCGGCTTTCATGTTGTGGGACAGCCTATCACCGGATGTTCAGTGCGACTATACGCACTGAGGTTAAGGAGAGGTTAAACGAGGCCTTTGGACAAAAACAGTTCCTGCTGTACTTCCAGACGTGCATCTCTGCACGGCCCCGTCAGCCAAACGAGAGTTTGGAGGTCTACGCAGCCGACGTCTCCAGGCTCGTGGCTGAGGCATTTCCCGGCTATGACAGAGCTGCCAGGAATGGTGAGACCTTCAGACGTTTTCTTGCTGGGCTCGACCCTGCCCTCCAGGCTAAGTGCCACGAACAGGGAGTGACGGATGTGGACGAAGCATTGACTATAGCAGGCCATTGTGAATGGGCCAGGCTCTGAGGGCAAGCACACCTGGATTGCCCTACTCCAGCCCGCATCCTGCTGTTGTGGCTGCTCTCAATCCGGCGTCACCAAGTATTGTGGACTGTAATGCTAATGCCACAGAGAAGCTTGTTCATGCCATGGAACGACTCACCTCAAGGATGGACACTTTACAAGCAGAGGTGAGGGATTTGAGAGCACGTCCATGTGGGGCTGAGTGTAGCGGTTGTGGCTCCCCTTTTCCTGGGGCTCGTCAGCTGAGCGCAGAGAGCAACGGCGTGCCTGTCACTGCGATTGTGGCGGGTTTGGATGCAGGTCCACCTCAAGGGAATTCCGGATGGACGGCTGCACAAGAGGCCGGTCTCCGCAGCGCAGGCTTCAGGCAGGATACGGCAACAGGGTGTGTGCGAGGGGGCCACACTTCGCAGAGGAACGTCAGCCACAGCGGGGAGTGAGGTTTCTATCTCCCTGCCGACGATCACCATCTCCATCCCTGCACAGCCAGGAGCGGGGAAACTTCCAGTAGCTGGCATCGAGACTCGAATGCCAGTGTCGCCACCACAGGGTCACAATGACAATTCTGCAGTAGCGACTCCGGACCCCACGGTGGACTCCTGTTTGGTGGGTGAGTCTGAGTCTACGGCCTACGTTAAAGGACTGGTAGAGGGTGTTGATGTGACTGTGTTAAATGACTCTGGCTCTAATGTTTCTTTGATTTCTGAGGAGTTCAGAATGTCCATCCCAGCTTTACGTAAATGTGTGCTGAATACACAGTACATGTATGCACGTGCATTAAATGGACAGTTATTGGAACACTTTAGGTACTGTGGCCCTTCCAATAAAGTTGGGGGCCAGGTCATATGAACAAACTGTGCATATTGTGCGGGGGGCTACACAGGCTATCTTGCTGGGTTTTGATTTCATGCGGCAGACTCATGCAATTATGGATGTGGGGTGTGGGCTTCTCAGCATGGGAGACATTAACATTCCTCTCTTGCAGGCTACAGACTTTATTCCAAAATGTTGTAACATCTCTATGTCTACTGATGCTACTGTTCCACCTTTCAGTGAAATGATTGTCCCTGTTCAGGTGGTGCCCCCCCCCGTATTGCTGGACCAACTATTGACTCTTACCTGGGCTATTTAGAGCCTGAGGTGCGTGACAACATGGGACTGGTGGTCACACGCACAGTAGCGCCAGTGAAGAATGGATGCACTGTGGCACGGCTACTCAACCCGACCGACCAGGAACTGAAACTGCACCCTGGCTCTCACCTGGGGGTATTTCACCATCTTAATGGTCACCCCTACAGAGGTTTTTGATTCACGACAGGTGGATGCCCCCCCTACCTGATGTAGCTGATTGTCCGCTGTCGGACGATCAGAGACAGCAGCTGCAGGCCTTGCTGGGGAAGCATCAGGGAGTAGGGGTGGGCGGATCGATCCAAACATCGATAGTATCGATACCAATGTGAGTATTAGTATCGGATTGATACTAGCGTGATGAGATCGATATTTTTGTTGTAGTTTCTCTTCTATAAGTTCAGCAAATCACTCGTATTTCTTCACAGTTTGTGTGAGCGCAGCATCTAGTCCTTATGCGCAGCCCTCCTCTCCACCCGCTCACTTAGGTTCACTAGCATTAATTAATGTTGATTTTCAAAGTGTAATTGGTGGTCAGAGATGTAATTTTAGCAGAGTGATTATCATATATTCAGACAGTTGAAATAAATCTTAATTGTTTTACTGGAACTCAAAAATATATACTTATATTAAGATATATAGCCTACCTCAAACCTGAAGTATGAATATGGCAGAATATAATAACTCTTTTGTGTATCTGCTGAAGGAACATTAGTATTCCTATTTAGGCTACATGCAGATTTTCAAGTAAAAAGTATCGGTATCAGTATCGGCAATGCTGGTCCTGTAATTACTTGGTATTGGATCGATACCAAAATTTGCAGTATCGCCCACCCCTATCAGGGAGTGTTCAGCCCTGCACGGGGAGGAACAGGCAACCCCAACCTGATCAAACACCACATTCAAACAGGTAACCATCCCCCAATAAAGCAATGGGCCTACCACACTTCCTCCGACAAGCGGAGGGAAATAAACAGACAGGTCCAGCGCCTTTTGGAGGATGGCATCATCGAGGAGAGCTGCAGCCCTTGGTCCTCTCCTGTGGTTCTCGTCAGGAAGAAGAACAATACATGGAGATTTTGTGTGGATTATAGGGGTCTCAATGCTGTGACAATAAAAGACTCCCACCCACTGCCGCGGATCGATGATACACTTGACGCCCTAGCAGGGGCCACCTGTTTCAGCACCCTGGACGGCTACTGGCAGGTGGAGGTGGCGCAGGAGGACCGGGAAAAGACCGCCTTCACCACCGGCCAGGGCCTCTACCAGTTCAGATCCATGCCCATGGGGCTCACAAATGCACCGGCAACATTCCAGCGGGTTATGGAGCTGGTGTTAAAGGGGCTGCCGTGGCACATCTGCAGTGTGTATCTCGATGACATATTAATATACAGCAGGTCATTTGAGGACCACCTCTTTGCTCTAGGGGAGGTCTTCACCTGGATTGGAGCAGCTGGGCCACGGCTGAATGCCAGGAAGTGCCGCCTGGCCCGGGACCATGTGGTCTTCCTTCGGCACGTCATCTCTGCTGAGGGGCTTCGCCCTGACCCCAGAAACACAGAGAAGGTGAAGTCAAGGCCTGTGCCAAGGTCCGCTACAGGGGTGCGTGCCTTCCTGGGGCTCTGTTCTTACTACAGAAGGTTTGTAAAGAGTTTTGCCCAGCGAGCCGCCCCCCTCAGTCACCTCACCAGGAAGGATGTCCTGTTTCAGTGGACTGCAGATTGCCAGGAGGCGTTTGAGTTCCTGCGGGATGCTCTCTGTGCTGAACCTATAATGAGTCACCCAGACTTCACCCACCGTTTCATTCTATACACCGTCGCTTCCCAGGTGGCTGTGGGGGCAGTGTTGGCACAAGATGCTGACCGTCTGGAGAAAGTGGTGGCTTATGCTAGTCACTCCCTCACAGCAGCCGAACGATGATGGTCTACGTACGACAGGGAGCTGTGGGCGATAGTGTGGGCTGTTCGTCATTTCAGACACTATTAGGGTCTTCGCCCGTTCACCATTGTTACAGATCACCAGCCGTTGTTGGGCCTCTGGTGGCTTCCCATTGATAGTGACAGAACAGGGCCTCACAGCCGCTGGGCCCTGGAACTGGACCCTTATGACTGGGTAATTGTGCACAAAAGTGGAAGTCAATACACTAACACGGATGCTCTTTCACGCAGACCTGACCTCAGTGCAGAGTTAGTGAACAATGATGCCCCTGATGCTATCCACACTCTTGTGCACACAGGTACCCAAACAGTTAGGGACAATGACCCCAACACCGTGTGCGCCATAGAGACTCCCGTCCCCACCATGGTCCCTACAGCAGACGCCAGCTCCGGCCCCAGCCCCAGCCCTCATTTGCCTTCCGACCCCCCAGGCTTGTGTGGACCGGGCCTTAGTCTACACTCTGTCACACAATGGCTCCAATGTCAGGGAGTTCCAACAGAGTGACGCTGACATCAGGCAGGTGTTGGCCTGGCTGGAGGAGGGTCAGAGACCCCCTAGGTGGAGGTTAAAGGATGCTGGTCAGGGTTTAAAGAGACTGTGGCATGAGTTTCCCTGGCTGACTTTAATTGATGGACTGTTGTGCAGGGTTGTGTGGCTGTCTGATGAGGGGCGAACAACACAAGTTGTGCTCCCTGCTGTCTTGGTCCCCGAGGTCCTCGGACACCTGCATGGCGCACCTTTGACAGCTCACCTTGCCTATGAACGGGTCTTGGCTCGTGCCAGAGGTGTATGTTATTGGCCCACTATGTACAGTGACGTTAAAGCTTGGTGTGATCAGTGTTATGCCTGTCAAAGGAGGAAGTCCCCAGTACCCCGACATCATGCCCCTTTGAGAACTTCGCAGGCGGAGAGGCCTTTCCAACGTGACGCAGCCGACATACTTGAGTTGCCGGTCACCACTAAAGGCAACCGGTATGTTTTGGTTGTTGAGGACTATTTCACTAAGTTCGTTAACCTGTATGCCATCGCTGACCAAAAGGGCACCACAGTTGCTGAGTGTCTATTTCAGAATTACATTTTGGAACATGGTGTGACGGAAACACTGCACACAGATATTGGGAGACAGTTTGAGTCAGATATGGTAAAACATTTGTGCAGGATGCTGGGCGTGAAGAAAACTTATACCACTCCATACAATCCAAGTCTGATGGTATGGTGGAGAGGTTTAATAGAACACTTATCGACCAGTTGGCTAAAACGCTCTTGTCATCTAAGGGGGGAGTGGGACTCTTTCCTGTTGCAGGTTGCTTTTGCATACAATACCAGTGTACACTCCAGCACCGGGTTCATGCCATACTTCCTCACACATGGCAGGGAGGCCCGGACACCGGTGGATGTGGTGCTGGGGCCACTGGTGCAAGGCAGGCCAATGGATGGGTCCCTGGAGGACTTTGCTAGTTCTCTCCTCAGGCGCTTGGACACTGCTTTTAGTCAGACAAAGGACAACAACATTGTGGCAAGCAGAAAACAAAAGACTTTCTATGATACCAAGTTGAGGCACGAACCTTACGAGGTCTGGAACCTTGTGTTGTTGAATGACCCCACAGAGAGCCGCCGTAAACTGGCTCCCCACTGGAAGGGACCTTACTTGGTGCAACGGCGAATGGACAGGGATGATGAGGTGGGAGTCACTTATCAGAATAGTAGTATTTGGGGAGGAGCCCCCTCTTCAGACCGTCCACTATGACAGGCTGCAGCGCTACAATCTGCCTGTGGCTTTTCCCTTGGAGGGCCCGTCTAGAAGCCTCTTCTCCCCTTCCCCACCCAATGCTCTGCAGGGGGATGCTACCACACCCAGTAGCCCTGCAGGCGTTTTCCTTTTTGGCAAGGACGTGGACTGTGATATTGGTCCTGGTTCAGGTGCTGGTGGTTCACCTGAAAAGGCGGTTGCCCTGCCAAGGTTCTCCGGGGTTGGTAGGTCATCACGACCCCCTGCCCGCTTTGGGGACTATGTGATTGAGTGACTGTTATACATGCTCATGTTTACTGACTCCCTGTGTTTTAAGGGGGGGTTTGCGTATTTGTTGTTTTTTTTTAGTTGTGCTTTTGTTGTTGTGGGTTACCTAGGCTGTGTTTTACAGTTCTGTTTATTGGATAATTGCTTCATGGCCTGTTTAGGCTATATGTGTTGTGTTTTACATGCAAAATTTTTTTTCCCCCAGCGTATTCTATTTCGTTGTGTATTCTGAAATGAGGTCATTTCCTGCTGTAAGGGGGGGACGCATGTAGGAGTGGGGCGTGCGAGTGTGACGTCTTGGAGAGGCGACATTGTTGTTGTTACAGAGTTCATGAAGGAGTGGAGGAAAATTATCGGAGTGTGTTGGTTAGCTCCAAAGAGTACATGTTCTTGAGTTTTTGTCAGCAAAGAAAGAGTTACTTTAGACGCCCTTACACTTCGGAATGCTACACTACTACTACTGCTACTACTGCAACTACTGCTATTACTACTGGTGCTGCTTCAATTACTGCTTCAATTACTACAGGCACTATTGCCCTCAATACTCCCACTACTACTACAGCTTTCACACGAACTGAATATAGGTGTGTGGTGGAGCTGTGCAGTTCTACTATGAGCAGTGGAGCAGCCCTATTTTCGACCCACAGCAGGTGACTGTGATCACTTCAGCTTCTCTGTGGGGAGAGTATAATTATTATGTTTCAGTCCCCATGACCCACTCTAACAAAACAACTCTGACAAACTTCCAACATGCATATGTTGCTTGTTTAACTGATTACACCTAAAGTCCTTTCTGCTGCTCTGTGGCAGAAATGGTTAAGCACATGGCTGATCCCATGGTCAGGGGTTTGATTCTTCATGTGCTCACTTTAGGAGAAATTTCCAACATAGTTAATAATGTCATACTTGCATATACATGGTTGATTGGATGATTGATTACACCTGCAGTACAGTGTGAATGTTTTTTTTAATATCTTGAACAAGTAGAACCTCTCTCCTTTCTAAATGTTAAATCCCTTTAGTTGTGCCAGGATTTTTCCTAGTCAACTACTTAGAGCACAGATCACAAGTTAACCATTGGAAAAACTATGAAACTGTGTCAGATTCTTTTTGCCAGTTTGATAGACTCTTTAGCTTAAAAAACACAATGTTAAGGTATGCCCCAGTAGCTCAGTTAGTAGAGAATGTGCCACATGTAATGAGGCTGTATCTTGGCAACAGTTGCCAAGGCTCAAATCCAACATTTACCCCCACTCACTCTCTCACCATTTCCTTTCACTCTCTCTTGTCCTATTACAATAAAAAAGTAAAAACATATTCCACATACGTCATGCATTATGACTTTTATATAACTTTTATTCACACATACTGACATACAAATAAACTTCACTGTCTGGTGAAGTGGCCAAGTGGTTTGAGCATAGTACTAGTGCCCATGCACTTCACTAAAAGATCACTGGTTCAAAGCCTGACTTTTGGAAAGGTAACTTGATTTCTGCCATTCCAACAAAGGATATTTCTACATTCACACTGCATTTTCAGTAGGAAAATGCATTTTCTAGTTGTAAGTAAGAATTCACTGGATGAATGAATGAAAAATGGTATGTCCTAAGTGACTTAATGCAGTGGAACAGATTACAGGACTTGACCTGACTCTTGAGAATAAAGAGAATGGCTCCCCCCATTCTGATGCAAAGTCAGGTGAAATTTTGTAGTCCACAAAACATTTCAGGAGCTCCACAGCAAAACAGCATTGCAGCTGAAGTAGCTGGGGGACTTGTTTTAAAACGGCAAAAACTACAACAACCAAAAGCTTAATCCAAGTCTCAGGTAGCCCCAAGAACCCAAATTGATTTGACAAGACGTTATTTGCAACTTTTTTTTAAGTCAAACTCTTCACTGTAGCTGCTAAGCTAAAAGTGTCAGTGTACACACCCTCTGAGGTGGGTGCACGAGCACAACCATGTATAGAGAGCCTAAATAAAGCTGCCGATAATAAAATGAATGTATTAATTATTATTATTAATGATATTAAAGTCATTTCGGGATCTGTGGGCTTACTGAAGCCCAGAGATCCCGGACATCCACTGACATTGTTTACAGTGTAAGGCTACTGTAAGGCTACTGAGCCTTACACTGTAAAAAATGGTCCATGGTAAAAAAAATTGCAAAACTACTACAGGAAAAAAACGTAAACTCTAAAATGGTTAAATACAATTTTTAGAACAGTGAAATACCGTAACTATATATATCAGTCAAAACTGTAATTTGTACACATTTTTTCTGGAAAAAATACATTGCTCCACTGTTAAATACTTGTGCACTTTGTTTATAACAGAAATATGCCGTAATTTACATTACAGTCAATACTGTAATTTTTGCATCATTATTTTTGCACGTTAACCGGTCATCTAGCTGCTTAGTTTATGACTTTATTTTAAACTACTTCCAAGAAATAACGGACCTTATCAGCCAACCTGAAGCTTACGTACGAAAGCCGTTTATGTCTGCAGATACAGTATAGTCATGTTATTACAGTATCTGAATGCAAAAACGACAAGATAACGTGACCTCTATTGATCCTACACCAGTAACCTATAATAGCATCTCAAGAGTCAAAAGAGTGATTGATTGATTAATTGATAAATAACATCAAAATAAAGAAATGTATACATGGTATACACCTCTCACTGATAGATATGACCATGGTTGGATAATTGCACACAACAAGTGAGCACATCTTTGTAATATAAAGATAAGATGCTGTGTAGCATTAATCAAAAAATATAGCCAGTAAATGTGGTAATTGCACAGAGATTGGATTTTCACAGGACTTGCGCACTTGTTCAGCACACTATGCTGTGATTCATAGTTGTAACTACTGTTATTATTTCCATGTTATCTTCAGATGAGCACTAAACCAAAGAGCCACAAGCCAACTGGAGAGGGGGAGTGGATGGTGAGACTGAGGCCACTTGCCAGCTCTGGGGTTTGGCCTGCTGGAGGAGGCAACAGACCGGCCCTGAGGCAGCGCAAATGGCATGAGCTCTACCAGAAGGTAAAGTACAGCAAAATATCCACCTATTACTCATGACCATGCATATCACTAGATGAGAAAAAGTCATTCTGATGGTGCAGAATGTACTAATCTGACCATGGACTGTACACTGTGTGTCACTCCAGGCTGAATACAATTCTGATTGTTTCAGATTGAGTAATGCCCCATGCAGGCCCGTGGACAGACCACCCTCTTTAGAGGGTCCATGGCCTCTAGTCGTGGATTTCACACTGTTAAGGTGAGCATTAGAAAAATTACATCTTGCATGTTTGTTCCCAACCCCTGCAGGACACTATCACAGGACTGGGTTGCTCCTTCGGCAATAGACTGATACACCCCAAGTGTGTGAAGAAGAGGTATCGCAGGTCCTTCCTTCCTGCTGCTGTTAGACTTTACAACCAGCACTTCTCCCAGTAGACCTCACATGTGCACTCAAACTCTACACATATCCCATTCTCATTCTCATTTTGGTTTGCACTAACTGGACAATTTTTAATACCCATATTTATTATTTGTAAATAAAAATACACTGCCCACACTGTTTATATTTACACTGTTCATATTGTAAATATTATGTATATACGAGTCTATTCTATTTCTTATTATATTGTTTATTTTTTACTTTTATTTTATTATTGTTTATTGTAATATTCCTGTCCTTTAGCTGCTGTAACACAGAAATTTCCCAACAAATAAAGGAATTGTGATTCTGATTAATGCTGTTGTTTTAGCAGCCTGCCACTCAGTCTCCTGCTGATGTCCAGCCTGTGGTCTCAGTCTCAGCCATTGATGCGACTGATAATGCAGCCCAGCGGTCTTTCCTGCGCCCCCCTCCAAGTTTAGCTATGGTGAATATTGTCGCAGTAATTAATGTCTTGTATTAATTGTTTGTATCATAAAATTAACTTGTTGTTATTGTTTCTCCTTCAAGTTTACTACATCATGATTTGGTGGAGCACAGTCGGCCTCAGTAAAGCTGAATTTAGCGGCGAGAAGGACTCCAGCCCTTCTCCTTCTCCTCCGTCCCCTGTGAAGACCCCAAGCCCAACTTCATCCTCTGTGAGGACCCCCAGCCCTGCTCCATCCTCTGTGAGGATCCCCAGCACTGCTTTTTTTTTCATTAAGGTGTTTCTTCTCTATAAATCCCAAGTTTTATAACAATTTTATACATTGTGCAAATTATATAGACACTGGGAGTTTATTTGAAACCCAGAGTTTGTTTGACTACCTGTTTATTTGAATATTTGTTAGGTTATATTGTGGGGATGACCATTTGATAAATAATCATCAGTAATGTCTGATAGTGGGTGAAAGTGGGTAAAGGCAAGTAATAGAACGACTAGAACACTCTGGTAAGTTCACAAAATGACATCACTTTACTGTAATGCAGCCAGAGACAAAAGACAACACTTACGTCATATCACAATATTACCATACCCAAAGCCCACACCACATTTAGTGTATATATGTATATGTATGTATGTGTGTGTGTCTATCTCCGAGTGCGGCATAACATGGAGGAGAAAGCTCCATGTTACGCCGGGGAAATCATAATTCGTCGTAATTATGCTTTTACATGAAGGTTTGACTCAAATACATTCACACAAAAAAGCCTAGGTTGCATTTTGGCGAGAGTTTCACTTTAACCATCATGATCATCATCAAAACCTTCTATTTATTTGACATTTTAAGGGGACTTACGAAGAATAAAGTAATGTTCTATATTACAGACTGATAAATGCACATTAAAACACTATATGGTATACTAGTATGGTATACTAGTTTATAGTTTTAAAAAAGAAAGGAACACCTGTTAATTTTACGGTAAAAAATTGGCAGCTGTGGTTGCCAGAATTTTACTGTAATAAATACAGTAGGCCCTTTTCTGCTATTATGGTAGAAGGATATTAGTACTGCTGATTTTACAGTAAAGGTTGGAGTTTAAAACCATATTTTACCCTATAAATACAAGTTTTTACCATATAAAAATTGTGCTGTTTTGCCGTATAATTAACATAAAAATCATGTTTATTATATGGCAAAACAGCTTTTTTTTAAATAGTAAAAATGTGTATTTGTACAGTAAATTTTGGACTCAAACTCATACGTTACGCGTAAAATCAGCAGTACTAATATCTTATTACCTTAATAGTAGAAAAAGCTCTACCATATTTATTACGGTAAAATTCTGGCAACCACAGCTGCCGGTTTTTTACCGTAAAGTCAACGGGGGTTTTTATTTTACAGTGTAGGTAGCCATTTTATTACATTTTGAAACAAGTCCCCATTTACTTCAGTGAAGCTCCAGAAATGTTTTGTGGACTACCAAAGTTCACCTGACTTTCCATCAGTATGGGGGCAGGAGATAATGACTGAATTTTACTTTTTGGGTGAACTGTTCCTTTAAATCATAGTATGCAAGAAAATGTAAGAAAATCAAAAATGGTAGCGTTGCTTTGGACTGCTCTTCAACTGATTATGTACAGATAATTCAACAGCAAGAGCTTTATGATGGTTTTCAGTTAGTGTGTCGTAAGAAATCAGGTGACATCACCAAGACTGACTGATATAAGGTGACTGAAGGTGGACATTTGGCACAGGTTTTCTTATGTAATGGTTTCAGACTGCAAGCAGAGATAAAGAGAGGACTCCCCCTTAGACAACTGAGTATCTACTCTATTGTAGCGGTGTATGTTTGAAACAAACAAACGTGACTGAATTCATCAAATGAAAAAGAGAGTTTATTAATCTTTGTTGGCAACCCACATGCAGTTATGTAGTGAACTTGTGTCCTTTAGGATGGTAATGTTACTCTGCAGACTTCATTACACTTATGACAAATAACCAATTTGTCACTTCAAACAGAAAAATACATATAAGAGATACACACAGTTGAACTGTCTCTAATGCAGAATCATACATTTCCTGTTTCTTTGGTTGGAGGTGATACTATAATCCAACATGTGTCCCAGGAAACTGTCAGACTACCCTGATGGGGAAATGACACAAACAAAAAAAGAAAGAGGATTATACAGGTTATAAAGACCTGGTCATGTAGCAACACTGGATTGTATTAATGCATATTTATTTAATGTTAGCAGACTCTACAGGTTGCAGTGTTTATTATATTCTGCAATATGAGACAGGACAGCATACTGATGATTTTGTTATTCAATAGTTATGAAAATGTCACATATCACACTTCTGACATGTAAAAATTGCAATTTCACATGTGAACTGGAGTTTCAACATGTGAAAATGCATTCATTGCAAATGTGAACATGACATTTTATCAAGCAATTGGCTTTTTTCACTCATGAATTAGTTTCAAATATCATACATCCATACATGATTGGCTCTTTTCCACATATGGATTAGAATTTCCACATGTGGAAACCAAAACATGGCACACAAAATCATATGAAATCTGATTAATTTGTCTACATTTTCACATATTATTGGCTATTTTCACATGTGAACTCAAATTTTTAAAATTTGAAAATATGTGGGGGAAAAAAAATCAAGAGGGGAACTGGACATTTGTGTAATTGGCTTTTTCCACATATGAATGAACATTTCCACATGTCGAATCCACATTTTGAATTACATAAATTCACAGTGATTGATTTCACATGTGGATTAGAATTTCAAGGTGTGTAAAAGCTGTACAGAGCCACCTACTTAGTAGGTGTACTTTGTACTATTTGTTTGTTGTTTGTCACTTGACTTCAAACTGTATAGGCACTGTATGTTGTCGGTCACTGTTGTCTTTGATATACACATACACCTACTGTATATTTTCATGTTTTCACCTGCTTGTTTATTTAACGGTGATACGTTTGTTGTTACCTGTCTTTGTTCACCTTTGTTGTCCTTGTTTTTAGCTGTATGTCTATTTCTATCTTCCTGAAAATTGTGTGTGACACTGGGAGCAATGTAAAGCAGGAGTTAGATTCCTTCTATGTGTACACATAGTTCCCCAATAAAGCAGGTTCTGATAACAATTCTGGAATAGTTATCAACTGTTTGGTATTTAAATAGATAAACTTCTCACAAAATATCTAGTAGGTCTAGTCTCCGTGCTGCAGAAAAGGTCACATTGTCCACAGGAAAATACTTAAAAATTTTGGGAGACACTACTTGCTTTCTTACCAAGATTGCGATGCTTTTATCAGTCTCATGTCTGTCTGTTGAGTTTGGGACTGCAGTCAGGACCTGGTTAGCCTAGCTAAGCATAAAGACAGGAAACACAGGGAAACAGCTAGTCTGCCTCTGTTCAAAGTTCAAATATACACCTATGTATATATATCTAATGTATGGAAGCCCTGAAAGGCCATGGGCTTATTATTTATTAATTATAATATATAGAATTAATATATATTATATTAATAATAATAAAAATAATAATATAATTTATTTATTGTTATTAATGGTTATTTCCTCCATTTTCCCGTGATAATGAGTTGAATGTTGTTTGTTTTCTCGCGATCACAAGTTATTTATGTCATTGTCACGGAATAACAATTTTCCTGAGTAAACAAAATAATTTTCTCAAGATCTCGAGAAAACCAATTATTGTGTGATAACAGCATAATTTAGCCAGTTATCATGAGAAAAACAAAAGGTTGATCCCTCTTATTATTATTATTACTAAGCCTAATGTTTTAGACAAGAGCACTGTGATTGCGTGTATGATCAATACCTCCTATGAAAAATATTCCAGCTAAGACTTCTGACCCTCATGTATGATTTTACTGAATCCCTTATTAAATTGTGTTCTGCCATCCTCAGCTGCAGTCTTACCTCTTCCATTGTTGCATCCCAGACCACTGGCATTTCCTATTCGATCCATCCTGGCCCCAAAGCAGCTAGAGGCCCGTTTCCTGGTGGTCAACAGCAGGTCCTGCAGGCGGCTCCTCTGACTTGCAGTCCTGCTGTGGCCCTCACTTGGTGATTGAGATCTTTCTGATATCAAAGGTTCTTGGTCCCCCTCCTGGTCCAGGCTCCATCCTGGGCTGGCCTGGCTGTGCTCAGGCTCTTGGTTTGTCCCTTCATAATCAGCTTCAGAGTCCTCCTCCTGGGCTGCTTCCATCAGAGTCTCCTCAATGCGCCCCAGTAAAGACTGGTGTGGAGAGATGAAGATGGGTTACCTTAAAACCGAAACTGTCTACATTCCGTCAGTACGTTTTAGGCATAGGAAACACATGCTCCTTGAGAAACAGCCCAGAATTTGGTATTTGGCTTGTGAAGTTTTGAACTAAACTTAAAATGATGTCTAAGCACCCTAACACATTTCAAACCTTGTGGTATTCAACCAAGGCAACTGGTAAACTGAGAGGGTATAACAGGTGCTTTGAAGCACATTTACATGCTTGGGAGGCTCAGAAATCCTCACAGTGCACACTGGCTGGATGTTATTTAGCCTTGGTCAACAAGGATTGTTGAGTATGCGCCTGCACCAAAACCATTAACATTAAATCATTTTGTGCCATATAAACAAGTCATGGAGTGTCTCTTAGTTTAAAGGGGCTCTATGTAACAATTTGTGACCATTAACATGTATTAATCACTTTTTTATTGGCCATATGTGAGCAGATTGCAATGTGAATTGAGAAATAAGAGGTTTTCTGTACAAGTCTATGGACGATTTCTTGAAGCTGTTTAATGCTGCTGGACTGTGTCATTATTTTTTTAATGCCATTATCTCGAAATCACCAGTTCATTATTACATTATCTTGAGATAACAACGATAACAGATTGATTTAGCTTGTTATCTTGAGAAAACAAACTTTGTTATCCTGCGATAATGAGATAAGTTAACCAGTTATCACGAGGAAGCAAAAGGGCTTTCCCTCTTGTTACTTAAAGCCTAATATTTAAGAGATCAGCAGTGCCGTGTCAGCATGCATACATGGCATTAAGTGTATTAGCTGATTAAAGCTGAAAAGGTCAGATCAAGGAGTGCCCTTTCTTTTCCCTCAGCCAATGTGAGGTTGTAATCCTACTACACAGTAGACTTTGAGTTGATCACTGTATGGAGGACTATTGTTTCATTCTGCCCTTACTTCACAGAATGGACCATCAGAGCATTTTCAGCTGCTTACATTTATCAAGTTATCAAATCTGTCGCAGACTTACATATATGGCATTGAAAAGCTATGCTAAACCAGCTATTCCTCACAAGTGTCTCACTCTAAAACATCCGTGTAGACACAAGCACTACATTACAATACTATTGTTATGCCTATAGCTTACAGTAGTCATGATGTAAATACCCACATATCAAATCAACAAGTAAAACATTCAAATGGCAAATGTTCATAAAAAGTTTATGATTTGCTTTGAAACTCTCAAACTCACCCCACAGAGCAGTGTGTGTAAGTAGCAGTCAACTCTTGAAGTCATGAACTCAGGAAGTCGTTTTCTTATGATAAGTTATTTCATTATCTCGAGGAAATAACATTTGATATCTTGTGATTTTCTGTACCTGACAGTTAATGTAAATAGTTTTATTCACATTTTTAAACAGGTTTTAGGTGATATGCTTTCCTAATCTGTGGCTTGATCACTGGGAAATATCCAAGTATCGGTAAGATATCACAGTTTTATGGTTTCTCAGGCTAACTTAATTGTGGAGATGATATGTTTTTGGTCAGCTAACACTCATGAAATCTCATCCCAACAGTTTTTCGAGGGACTATTTTAAAGGTAAAAAGTAAGAGACAACTTTTACCAATCATTAGTACCAGATTACATATTGTACTGTAGTTCTTTCCAAGAAGCTTCAAAAGAAATTACATATAATACCATTTTATCTCTAATTCCAATGTCACCATTTGATTTTACAAAATGAAGCTCTGTAGTTTGCCCCACCCTCTCATTCTGGGTGATATTACATTCTGGTGGAGACATGCTAGAAATAATATTGGATATATAAATACTGCAATGGGAAGTTATTAATTATATAAAGCCTAATCTCTTATATAAAGCCTAAAAGCTGCAAACAGCACATAGGACATGACCTCAGTTGTAAAAGTGATCATCTTCACATCTCTGACTAATGCACAGCTCACTCCCTGTATTTATGTACCTGACCTCCTACAATAGAGTTGCTAGACAAACAGGTGTGATCACTATAGTAGTGATGTGGTTCCTTACCTTGAGCTGAGCCAGGTCACTGGTTGATGAGGGCCTTCCCAGTACGTGGCTGCTAACAAGTGTGTGCTGACACAGCAGGACCAGCAGGCCCCACAGGACCGCAGTCCTCATGTTATCCTTCTGCTGTTACTACAGCTGCAGCCTGCACTGTAAAGCTTTATATACATGCCATCACACACACACACACACACACACACACACACACACACACACACAAACACACACTCACCATGCCACAGACAGTCGGTGTCAGTGGCTCATCATTTTGTAGATTTCCTCAAGTGCATTCTGACACCTCTGCTCGATAAGGCAGCTGGTCAGATGTCCCTTCAAGTGGTGCTTGGTGGTAGGTGATGTGTGTGTGTGTGTGTGTGTGTGTGTGTGTGTGTGTGTGTGTGTGTGTGTGTGTGTGTGTGTGTGTGTGTGTGTGTGTGTACAGTAGCCTATATGTGTCTGTGCATCATCAGGCTAAGCAGATAGCAGGGGCATGTCCTGAGAAGCCATCTTGAGGCTCTGAGCTCAGATGTGGTGTGTAATGACAGGAATGCAGCATTCACTATGCAAATACTTCACACTGTCTGCACTCCTGAAAAATACCATAGTAGGTTAAAACTGCTGCACCTGGGATGGATGGAGGTTACAGGCCTACAAGAAGCCAGGAAGGTATGACAACTTACAACTGGACACAGCATCAGAGGCGGAGCCCCATTCATTCCTGTGAAAGCTGCTCAGTGGTACATGAAGCATATAGCGTGGGTACTAGAGACTTCCTTCCAGTTTAGCCCTCTGTTAACTTGAATAGGGATATAATGATTTAACGCGTCAGCTCTCTGTCCACATGTTATTAGACTGAATGGATCAAGTTATGACTGATTATGAATTATTATATAACCCTAACCTGTGGATGTAGTGGTGCACAGTAAAATGTATTCACCGTTACAGCCACTACTTTCACAATGTAAGCGTATTCGGAAAAAGTCTTTTTGGGCTAGTGCATTCTGTGACATTGTAATTACATGGTTTGGATGCTATGTAAAATTGGCTTCAAAGCCTGGTGCTCGTCTTGTGGGCAACTGGTCTGCACTTGCCATCTTTATTTGAGAAGGATAGTGAGTAAACTGTCAGATATACAATATTCATTTTCTGTATCAGGTTGTCTTTTGCAGGGTCACCGGGGCTGGAGCAGATCCCAGATTTACAATAAAGTGGAACAACGCTTGGCCATTATAAATCTGTTGCACACTATAACAAACTGAAGCCATATCTTGGGAATACATAAACACCTAAAACCAGGGAACATCAACAGGACAAAGAAAAAGACTGGAACCCTGATGTTGTTCTAGTTAATGACCTGTGGGTATCTAATGGGGTGGGTCAGGCACCAGGCCATAACAGGAGATGAGCCGCTCAAGTGAGGCACACTGAGTTGCCACCTTTGGGAAAGCCCGGGGTGAATGAGAGAGATTTACCAACAATGTACAATGTGTACCCTAAGGAATTGGGAACTGGACACATGGACCAATAGGATGCAGAAAAACAGACATTAGGACCTCAGACTGCTGATGAGTCTCCCATTTTATTACTTTCTTCTTTTCTTTTTTTATTAATCTCTTTTTATTGAGTTTTCATCAGAAAATTCATGGAAAGAAGCAAGTTCAGCATTCAACAAATGAACAAGCATATGAGTGTTTTCTTATTTTCCATTGAGTAATGCTAAACATGGGTTGAAGATTTCCATCTCAGTAGTATTATTCAGCGCACCAGCAATGTAAGAAAGGCCAATAAATTAAGAATATATTTGGACTTTTGTATCACACTGGGTACGATGCCAGAAATTGCTGTCATGGGTTTTGGTTCAAACTTGAGTACTGACAGAGTGAAATATCTCAGTCCAATAGCTATAAAGAGAAAGGCAAGACCAAAAATGTGTATCAAGGAGGCTGGACCTGACTTGTATCTTTCACAGATAGGGTCTACATCTGCATAGATTTTGACTAGTCTCATCTTAGTCCAGTAGGTTCTGTGAACCAGTTTACACTTTACTGAATCACTCTGTGATTTGCACATATTAAGGAAGAGCGCACGCTTCTGTATCTCTTGTTAGATGGCAGCAGGGTGAACAGACTGTGACTGTCTACAAGATTGAATGGTTTTGTGTGCTCTCCATGGTGCTGAAAACTAAGGTTTACATTTACCCCAGGATCCATACAGAACTAACAACAACTTAACGTGTCTGTTATCAGTCAAAATCCAGTTTAAAGAAATGTGACAAGGGTGTATCCATCGCCTCACTACTCATCAGTGATTTCAGCATAGTCATACTTATCCTGAACAATTACAGAATATCCTGAATGCAGTTGCCTGTGGTTGACTTGGAATGGCTACTTCATCAATATTATATATCTCAAGTGGTGTGTTTTCATCATCTTTGTCTTGTCCTTATCCACTCCCACATTCTCTACCCATGGGAGCGCTAACAGGACATGCTGTGGATGCTGTTTGCAGTGTGGCTTTGTTTGTATTGTGACATTCAGTCCATGTGATAAGACCTTGCCAGCTATCAGTCATTACGATTACAAAAATTGTGAAAGCAATGTTTGAAAATAACCATAATTTACCTCTTAATTATTTTGCATTGATTTAAGGCTGCTCCTGGCTAATGTCAGGTCATAGGCAAATTAAATTGACTAAATAGCCCAGGCTGGCCACACAGCAGATAAAATAAGAGACTGTTGAGTCCACATCTTTACAGATACCTGTCTCTAGCACAACATACTGGATCAAGCTGTTGCACTCGATGGCTGACCTACAGCTACACAAGGACAGGTGGGCTCTGTGTTTTCATCATTGATGCTTGGTGCTAAAATGCTGTCAGTTAATGGCAGTGTTTACCTGATGTTGAACTTTTACATAACTGCTGTTTACATTCACCTTCATGCAAATTCAAAAAATGTACTACATACTTATGTATGTATGAATATAAATAACTGTTCTATGTTTGTGTAGCATGAAGGAGTTTACAAAAGGTTCTTTTGTTATGCAGCCCTGTGTTATAAAATGACAAATAAATCACCTTGAACTTCAAGCAACACTCGGTTTAATGATGTGCAGTTGTAAACATTTATTCAAACTTTTAACAGTACTTAAAGAACAATCTTACATCATTTTAAATAAATATATTTGTAAGCCACAAACAATACTCAATAAATATTACTAAATAAATAGCATTAAAATAAAAATATCTTTTGGTAGAGACGTTGCAGTTCCAGAATTTAGATGGTAAGACTTCATCTTTACTTTGGATCTGTAAGAGAACAAGAAAACAGCATTAAATCTGCCATCAGGATTATTCATATTTCAATATTCATGTCATTGACAGTGTAGCATGATGTAAACTAGTGCTACACTGTCCTTAAAGTATATTAAATATATTTTTGCCAGGCTCTTGTTTAATCACAGCGCGAGTCAAATCTTTTTTCTTGTTGACTATATAATGATTTTCCATAATATCCCTGACCCAAACAAAATTGTAAGTGCTCAACCTTGAGCAGAATTACTTCAACTTACTGTATCTGCCAACAGTGTTGCACCCAAGAGAGCTCATGGAGCCTATCCTGTCCATCCGTCGACCGAAGCAGCCTGAAGATCTCCTGGATGAGTCATTGCGGACGTTCTTGAGGTTCTTGGCTGAGAAAAACTCCCTGATTGCTGCCTCATCAAGTCCAGTTTGGGGCTGCTCTCCATCTACGTCCTCTATGTTCAGGCTGTCCAGATCGTCACTCTCTGCAGGGACTCTTTGGTCCACCTCAGTCTGCTCTGAAACTGACTCCTCAAGTCTGTGAAGGATCACCTGCATAATCCACAAAGACACATGTTAGGATAAGTTTTATATATCTTAAAAAGGATAAACATTTACAGGCGGGACCCTCAAACATTTCTGGTAGTGCTTTAAAGCATTATGATGCATTAGATTTTAGTCAATACTGAATATCCTACTGCAGCCTTTAATATTACTTTATCATTAGACTAATTATTATTCACTGAGGGCATTAATTTAACTTCAATAAGCACAAATCACGAGTCCCATTAATTGGTATGATACATTTATACAATCCCTAATGGGGGAAGATAAAATGAAACTCTTATGCTCTGCTGCTGCAGATTGGACCCATGGTGGAGCCCTGTTTCAAAATCGCTCATTGGCACCTCACCTTTAAGATGTCCATGTCAGTGTCAGTCAAGCCGGTGCTGATGGGATATGTGCTGATGAGCTGCAGGTTTAAGATGAGGAGGATGCCACAGAAGGGAATGGAAGACAGATGCATGTTTCTCTGTGAGTTCCTGTTGGCTGTATCACTGGATAGATGGATGGATGCGCTTTGGCTTGTCCTTGGAGCTGTTAAGATGCTGGAGCCCACAGTAGCACCCCCTGCTCTTTTATACTTAGGCTCAACACACATAGGTATGCCTGGAATTTCAGTGGCATTCCTGACACCTGATTCTGATAACAGGAGCTGTCGGAAACTGCTCCTTTTAAAGCCTTGTCTCTTAGATATGGGGCATGCTACTTTGCCTCAGAAACATACCCCACCCCCTCCTACACGGGACATTGTTGTCACTGAGCTACGGGAAGTAGTAAACTAAAAGACAGTGTGACCGTGTTACTAAATTAAGTGGTGTACGTGATTGTGGCAGGGCAGTCTGCAGAGATCAGCCTTCAGTGGGAGAAACCAAACCATGTGATCGGTGTCGCTTGTAATGATGAGCCCACAGAGAATTATGGTGCGTTCCATTTACCTCAGAAGTTGGAGCTGGGAATTATGTCATACCCAAGTTGACTGTGTTACACAAGGCTACAACAAGTCAGAATACCAATTCCAGCCAGGTTCGCCAATGTTAGTCATTGACAGCAATGCCAGTTGATAACAACACATTACATGGTATTCTGCGCATAAAAACATTGGAGTAACATGTCTTCAGATTAGCCTAGGACTAATTTAATGAGACACAAATAAGAAAGTACTAATAAACAGTATATTCTACAGCTTTCACAGTTGTTGATAAGCAGAGCGGCCATTTGGATTCTGATGTTGGTGTAAGCGAGGTGCGTCCAACTTTCCAAGTCGGAAATCCGACTTCAGGGGTTTTTCCTTTTCAGTTTTCATCACAGACTCTGCTGCTACCCTCAGCTCCACTCAGCCTTTTAGCATCTTTCAGCCAATTATTTTGGTTTTATGGTCCACAACTTTTTTTACTGTGTCATTTCAGTCTTGGTGCTCTCATCAACTTTGTTTCCAGCATCAGTCGCAGACAACTATGTGAACAGTGAAACTAACAAAATGGCTTCAACGTTTTTTGACTGTCCAGCCAAATGTGCTACAGGTAGAACAGTGGTTATGTGCTTATTAATTATGTATTGTTTAAGTAATCTTTTCATGTCTTAAAAATCATGACCAATTACTTGACCTATGACCCTTAAAAATGCAGATACTGCTCTCTCACCTTGAAAAGATATATAGGTAGTGCAGAGGCAAAGTGCAGTAACTACAATCTTCTTCTTGAAAAATAAGAATCGAAATTGATTTTTTATTACATGAAATCTGTTATTTAATAGTTTTATTGTTTGCATGTTGGAATAAATGACTTAAGAAAAAAATTAAAGAATCCTCGAGTATGAGGAGAAAAAACAAACTTCAGGCACTAATGCATGAAGGAAGGAACAAAAATAGTTAGGTTAGATGAAAAAGTCTTCATTCAAAACATGGCTACTTACAGAACAATAAAACACCAACTGGTTTTGACCTTGAAAGTCTTCATAAGGGAACAAAATGGTGGACAAAGATCAAGCAAACATTTTATAAACTTGGCAGGGGGTGTCTCCCAATCCTGATTTAGTGAATGCAGGTGATGATATCAATGAATCCCATGTTGAAGATGACACGCCTCCCCAAATTAAAAAAATATCCTGCTCTAAAATGAGAAAACAACCAAACGTACACACATCAAAATTACATCCATCACATGAACACATTTCCAAAAAGAATCAATCAATTATTTAAATTATGTGACCTTCTATATAATTGTAATGCATCTGTACAAGAAAATGGTAGGACTTACGCAGTAGGTTGTTAACACGTCGGACTTCTTCTAATGCATTATTAATAATATGTCTTGTAAGACCTTTCCCTGAGTCACCTTGATAGGTTATCTGCCTGCTTTTCAAAGTCAGAGTCAAAAATATGCTTAACCCTTTGAAACTTTTTTAGTTGTGGAAGGTTAAAAGAATGATAATGAGATAGAAAATTACGATCTGTTTCGTTGCAAAATAAAGTGGTATGTAAATTGTTGTCATCACCTTTATAAATCAAAAAATCCTTAAGTATTATTTTGTGTATTAAGATGGCTTGATGTAAATTAAATGGGTTGTCAGTCTGTAAACAAATACCTGTGAACTCTCCTGTTCCTTTTCAATCATAACTGTATTTTGTAGCTGAATTGTAGTCACTGCACTTTGGCTTTGTAGGGCAGAGCTGTTTTCAGAGAAAAATCTCTGATAAACCCACTGTATACTACCTGCTCAACAGCAAAAAGCAGATGAACACAGTGAAGCATTTAGCAGCTAAAGAGCCAGATTTAGAAAATGAATGCAGGTTTATGTTATGTTGCAGTGAGGCCTATCGACAGATATTCAGCCGCTCTAGCAGCATGGCTCTAGGAATATCATTGTCAGTTCATGCATCGGTCTTTCTTTCTTTGATTCACAAGTATTCATACCAGGGCTATTCAATTGGGCCAGATTATAAACCAGGGCATGTAGATGGGCCAGTTGTTCAGTTGTTTGAATATTTGTGATAAACTAAGGCAGGACAAGTTCCTTTATTGGTTGAGAAATGCTCCTACTTCTTAAATGAACGGTTCACCCAAAGATAAAAATTCAGTCATCATCTACTGACCCCGATGCTGATAGAAATGTTGGGAAAAAATCCTGTTGAAACAAATTGGCTCCATACAGCTTGTCTGGTGTAATCCAAGTCTCCAGAAGCCCAGAAATCCCAAACTGATTTGTAAAGACGTTATTTATATCCTTTATGTGCAGTCAAGCTTGTGCACCCACTTCAGGCCAGGTGTGTGCTACTAATAGTTCAGCAGCAACAGTGAAGAGTTCAGCTTTTAAAAGGGTGTACGTAACATCTTTTCATATCAGTCTAGGATCTTGGGGCTTCTGGAGACTTGGATTACAGCAGATGAGCTGTATGGAGCCATTTGATGTTTTTCCATTTTAAATCAAGTCTCCAGCTACTTCAGTTGTTAAGCAGAATGCTGCAAAGCTGTTATACTGTGAAGCTCCTAAATATGTTTTGTGGAGTACAGAACTTCACCTTCACCTTTCCATCAGCATGGAGGGAGGAGATGATGACTGAGTTTTACTTTTTTGGTGAACTGTTCCTTCTAGGTAAGTCAACTATTTAAAACCCTCATGGATTAGCTGGAAAATGTCACAAAGCTGCACACAGGTCTGGCTTTCTGAGAAGTTGACTTTTTTAGAAATATAAGCCGGTTGCCTTTCATTATCCCAGTACAACTTGGCATGGAATTCAGTCAAGTCAAATTGAATTTTAAAAAAAGAAAGAAAAGAGCTAAAACACACTGTTTCTGGATAGGTTACATTATTTGAAGGGGTTCATATGTTCCCATGTGAAAAAGTCTAAACAGAAGACATAATATATATAAAATATATATATATAAAAAAATAAAAATAAAATACATAAATAAAATTTGTTCCCCATCTACCACACCGTTTTATTTAATGTGCATAGCATGACGAAAGTCCCTCTGAAAAAGAGTAAGCTGCTTCCAATTGTGGCCAAAAAAGAAATTCAGACTCAGTTATTATGCAAAATAATTATTTTACTACAATACAATCTATTACAAGGCAACTCTATCCAACAATTAAATAAAATAATAATAAATACATTTACAATCATTTAATATTTAACAGCTCACATAAGAAAAAGGGAACCACAGTTCTGCAGGAGAACCAAGGAGAGACTGAAGTAAGCATCCTTTAACATGTCAGTCAGAGCTGTGTGACTGAGAGGAGCTCTGTGGTTGTGGTCACATTTAAGTGTAGAGTCATCCATTCCTGTTGACAGAATAAAATCACATTACTACACCAGGTTGGAAAGCAGTTTGTTACAGTTTATATCACTGGCTGTAACTGGGGCTGCTGCACAGCTGCCCTGAAGCAATGAGCCACTTTACCTCCAGCTGCTGCGCTGCAGATGTTCAGTGACACCCTGATCAATGAGCTACTACAGCTGCTACAATTACATTAATTTTCTATGTACAAATACACAGACACCGTTTTTGATGCATTTTTATGCCAATGGCATTAACTGTTATAAATTCCTGCTGAAATGTGTCATGTGTTTGTGCTGCATTATGTTTAACCTGAATGTAGAAAAAAAGAGTTGCATAATAATTTGAGGTCATATACTCATACTTTTTTCACTAGGTCTAATGTTAATATATTACTATTATTATTTTATTATATCATATTATAGTACTTTGTGAATATGTGGCTAGTAACTGTTTTAAATGTGACCCATAATTCTCTTTGCCTATATATATATATATACTATGTATAATATAAGCTCTACATTTTGTTAAATTGATTCAACAGCCACAACACATTTGAAAATACAGCAACACATTTCCTGTATTTCATCAACACTATTGAGTTTAAAAAGAAATTCATATATTTATTATGTCACATTTTTCTGCATCTGTGAAAAGACAGCTGTAGAAATTCAGATGGAACTTTTTCCCATGTTGCAGTTATCGAAAATGAACGTACACAAGATGATATGGTCCCCGGCTGTCTGCCTCCTACCTTCAGCATCCCAGCCCACTGAAGGAGCCGATCCTCTCCAAGCGCACACCGAAGCAGCTCCTCAGACCGCCCTTCTTGTAGCGGCTCCACGAGCGCTTCGACGTCCTCATGAGGTCTTTGAAGAGACGCTCGAGGACGTTTTCTTTGGCCGCCAGTGGGTCGGAGGAGCTGCTGCGGTCGGAGGAGCTCCAGGGCTCCTGCTCTGGAGCTCCGAACACCGACTTGTCTCTTTTCACCTCCATCTCCTCGGAGGAGGAGTAATACGGCGCTGTGTTGATCTCCTCTAACAGCTGCTTCAAACTCTGAAAACACACAAGTGGAAAGTCTTTTTCATCACAATGTAATTCACTCTCATTTCCAGCGTAGTTCAGTTCCCCACAGTCAGAAAAACGCTCCTCATCTACACCAACAGTACAGTCACCTCTCACACACAGCCTCAGTTAAACATTAAATCCACTCTGTCTTCACACAAACTAAAACTTTCTTCTTCTATGCCTGATGAGAGATCTCCTGTCACAGTAGTGTCTCTGATGTGGTCAAATATCACATAGTAGACCTGAGTAGACTTACTTGGAGATCAGAAAGGGGTTTGGCCCTTACGAAATGAAGCAGTAAAAGTAGAGATAAGCAGCAAACGGAGATATTTGGGTTCATTCTCTATTGCAGTTTGATTTCTTCTTCTGTAAAGACCAGCTGCTGTGGCTCAGTCGTCTCCTGCTTGTCCGCTCTTTGACGGTGGCCAGGTGCCCCTTTATACACGACCTGATTCCGTCACAAGGCCTGGGGAAATTAATGAGGTGTGACTAATGGCCCCACACGTGGGAGTACAGGCTAACTTGAACATAGAGACTTAAGTGTTGAAGCTGTCCAACAATATGAGTGAAGACTCACTGAGGTTTTATTGGCTTCATTTGGAATAACTATTTCTTCTAAATAACTGTAACATAGCCCCTCAGCACTTGGGTTCCCTGCCATTGTCATTAGACAGTTTTTTACTTCTCCCACTGAATACAATAAAAACACACTCATACATATAATCATAATAATCACCAGTCTTCATTTTCTCTCCACGGAATTACAGGTCACTCTTTATGTCAGCTCATGGTCAGCTGATGTTTGCCATAGCCACAGAACCATTCAACAGGGTTTGCAGTAGCAAATGTAGCAGCTCAGCTGTCAGTGACAGCAGCATGGGGAGCTTGATTAAAGACCTCCAACAGTGACCCCCAGTTACTGAAGGTACCTTATATGACTGGCAGATTTTACATATTTGACACTGTTTACAACAACAGCCAGAAAAAAAGTGAACTAGAGAAAAAAAACATACGCCACATTTGTGATGAAGTACTGTGTTATATACCAACGTTACTCTACTAGCTATCCAGCTTAATCAATCAAGAGCTGCATTTAATCATTACACACCAATTACATTAGTAAAAAATAAAATAAAATAAAATACAATGTTATGAATATGTTACATGAATTATATATTCATACGTTTTATTTCAGTAATCGCCGGGCAAAAAAATTTCAACTACAGACCTTCATAGAGGGTCAAATTTAAAATAATGGCAATATTAATCAATAATTTATAACTGTAATAATAACTATAATGTTCTTGGTCCTCTGTACACCCAGGTAAAGTGTTTGGTCTCACACTCTTCATGAAGTTAGGCTTGTCTTTTCACATTCAGTTTTTTTCAAAAGTTAAAGTTTGCCACAACTGTTGGAGCAACTGATAACTGCACAGATGGTCCTAATTTCCAAGACATCGCTGTAAAAAGTGACTTTACATAGAAAGTAAAGGTAAAATGTTCACTTCGAAAGAGAAACACATGGACATTGAAGGGCGACGCCACCGCAGTAGTGGCGACCTGTATACTTCCAGTAGATTAGTGCATAGCAGGGTGACAGAGTGTTGTTAGTTAATTACAGCATTTCTTTTGGTGTCCCCCCCAGGAACTGTTTGTGAGAAAGTTTCATGAGTTTTCCCCACCGAGGTTGATATTAGATTCTCCTCTCTGAACGAGGTTAGTGGTTAATGTCACTGAGACCTAGTATCACCTGAGAAAGTTCATCTTTTTTGTTTTGTTACTTATTTTTGTTGTGCCTTCAACTGCAGCTGTATACATTTGTATACATTACATTTTGAAACTGCATTGCCAAAAAAAATATCCTATCTGACATCCTTTTTTAGTTTATAGTGAATGAGATCCTCTTGTGCAGAACCCCAGGGAAATGTCCAATGTAACAATGTTTTGAAATAATTTCTTTCTACAATATCAGTGCATGGCAGCTATGGTACAGTCAGGATCAGTTCTAGTCAAATAAAAACCCCTATATTTATTGTTGGTCTGTTATGTCATTAATTAAAGAGTATGGTCTAGACCTGCTCCAATTGGAAAGTATCATGAGATAAGTTTTGTTGTGAATTGGTGCTATACCAATAAAAGAAACGTGTCTTAATTGACTTAACATACTGCAGTATACTGCATAAAGGCTGGATTAGCTACATCCAAACTGACCTCTTAAACATTGAATTTCACATCTCTTCATAAGGGCACACTATACACCTTACATCAGTGTCAGCACTGGTTATTAACTGCACCGTGGAATACTAGCTGTCTTGTATCAAGGAAAGAAAATGCCTCTGTTAATGGAAATACAAACGACAAAACAGAAGTGTTTGTTCCAAGTTAATAATAAAACCTATACTGTTTGGTTGTTGCACTTCAAATTAAATATTGACTGTAAATTTCCCTGTAAATCTATTAAATATTGAATTTTCAAAACTGATTTTGAAACCTATTGAGGTTTCTTCCACATTTGTTTGGTCCAGCTTCCTTCATCTTTGTGTGCTAACTGAGGCTGAGCATGAACAGCACCTATCTCTATAGTGAGTCAAATTAAAGTCATATGCTTTGTGTACTTCCTGCATTATTGTGTAAACATGTTACACGCTGTCGGACCCAACCATTGCTGTAATTTGTCTGTCTCTTCCCTCTTGGGGCTCAGTGGAGGTGGTGAAAATTAGCCACTATCCAGACATGTACCAGGGGTAAATGATGAGCGATTAGCCTTGGACCCTGGGAAGCTGAGCACACTGTGGAGGTGGATAGCAGCTAATTGACATTGCACCAGCTTCTCAACTGGAGAGCTATCATATGAAATTGACTCAAGCCTCAGGGCAGCTGTGAGTGTTTCACTTGTTTTTTATGGAAAGAATCTGAGCTCTGTTAATTCAATCTGTTAATCCTGTCACAGAGATAGAAGTGATACTGTCAGATAGATGTGATACTGATGGCAGATGTAGTAGTCAGTCACTTGTAGTCAAAATGGCCATCAGATCATAATGAATGAGCTGTGAAAGAGAAAGTATCAATACCACTCTGTAAAAGCCCAGAAATATTGAATATCAAACACAAAAGTACTCAATGTAAACAAAAGGCTCCCATATCACAGATGCATTCATGCATTAATTAATGCATGAATTGTGCAGTTTACTGTTGCAACTGGTGAAGGTAAAGATAATTTTAACTATTTATGTACTATTGAATAGTTTAATCTATAGGAATCCAAATCTGAATGAGGTTTATTGACAAGCAGGATTTCCCATGTAAAGAATTTGCCTAAGTGTTTTGGTGAGCAACAACAAACATGGCAAGTAGCAAATACTGCAAGTCAAGAAGCATACATTGAAAATTGACAATTCGCAACATTATTTAAGATGAGATCGAGCAGATCTGGGATCTTTTATAGCCAAATGGATGTAACGGTGATATGCTTGGGATGACCATCGGCCCATGATTTGTATTAAACGTTCTGTGATTTTGCAGGAGGCCGAGGTAGTGCCTCCGTTTCTGAATGAGTGTCCAGAATAGTGAATGGGAGAGATGCCGAACAAGTAGAGAACATGGAGTTGATGAAGTTGATGAATCTGCAAAGACCAGGCGATGATGGGCAGGTAGAGGGTGCGCAAAACAGCATGAATAAACTAAAGGCAGGGAGACAATCATATTTAAAAAGACAGCTGCAAGACAGTGAAGGTGTGTCTCTGTGCTATTGGATAGATAGCTGATATCAATTGACAGCCCCAGATAGTGACAGGCAATTATGAGTGAACATGAGTGAGAGGGGTGAATGAATGGATGATGAGAAACAAACTGAAGACTGAACAATGTGAAAGACTAGTCTTCCTGTCTGAACTTCAGTAGAGCTTTCAATCAGGAGAGACTGGTAAATGAAGTAAAGAAAATGTTTATTACAGCAGATGATGGGCCCTATTCAGACGGTCTAGGGCACTTGATCTAAAGTCTAGTGTGTTGAGGGCGTGTCCAAGTCCATTTTGCTTGTTAAACAGCGGATAATCTGGGCGCAAAGTGCGACGCATGGCCTAAAGGGGTTGTATTTAGACTCTGAATCAGTCATGGGTGTGTTTTTGGCGGAACATATATTAAACCAATCCGAGTGTCGTCTCCCATTCCCTTTAAGAGGCAGGTGTACCAGGACCTGGAGCATATTAAACAGTGGCACTCGTTTTCAGTGAGGGACAGGGAAGTGGTCCTCGGCTGCTGGACCCTCTGCCCCGCTGTTTCACAATCACCTGTCCCATCAACAACTCTGTTTGACTGCATATGAAAAAAATACACTGATATTAAACTGAGGAGGAGGAGGAGAGCTACTGCGTCCCTCTGTGTGTGCGGATCTCAGTCCGTGGATCAGGTGGGACTGGTTATAAAAAGTATCATCTTGATCAATAATGGGTGGGATGAGATGGTGAAATATGTCCTTAATGAGGAAAATATTAATGACATTACCTGCAGCGATCCAGATAGACTTAAGTCAGCAATTGCAAACAAATTTAAAGACTGACAACCGAATTGAAAATTACATGAGTGATGTATGACTCCCCTTCAGCTTTGGCTACTGCTAATGATCCCGGTACCAGAAAGGAGATCTCAGCCTCACTACATCGGCTGCTGAAGGAGGCAGTGTCCAGACAATCTGCCAGCTCTAAACCACGCATGCAGCCATTCTGGTCTTGCGTCCTCATCTGCATCAGACATGAACGTCCAGGATAGCCTGGGGATTCCGTTTTCAATAATGTCAGGTACAGCAGCGCGGCTCCACACCGCCCCCTCCAGTGTCAACACTTTGACCACGAGTGGCTTCAGGCTCCATATAAAGCTCAAAAGTTTTTCTGACAATTTTAATCTATTCTGGGAGTGCACTGCCTTCTCCAGAAGAGACGTCTTCATCCAAATTGACTGGGCTCTCGAATGTTGTCTGCAGACATATTTCACTGTTGCCTGTCTCAGTCACCTGCAAGACTTTTTACAATCAATGACATGTGTGCCCCTGCTCTAGATGCTCACCCCTCATTGGGTACCAGCTCTTGTTCCAAGGAGCCATCTCAAGGTACTGAATATAGCGCTAACCCCTCCTGTTGGCCACACACTTCATTACACTCTCCACCTTTCATTCACCATTTCTTTGGTTCCACAGCTAGAGCCAGTGATCAAGACTAGACATTAGCATTTTCAACATTCCTGTTATAATTACACATAGATATTCCAGGGACCTGAAGTTGAACAAACGGGTACATGTCCCAGAATCCACTTAACTGTCAATGTTCAGCCTCATAATCTCCTGAAGCCAGCTCCTAGCTAAAGTGTACTACTACTTATAGCCTCAGACACTAATTTATATTACCCACAGGTTTATAAGAAGAGAAGTGGCATTGGTTTCTTACATTTAAATATCCGCAACTTGCTAAGTCGTAGCTAATATGATCCCTAACCCTTACCTGAACTTTTTAACCTTAATTTTACTCAGTTAATTTCACATCCAGCACACCCAAACCTGTAAGATCTCTCTAAGTCAAGTTTAACTGACTTAATTTTATCAAACAGACTAGAAATATATTCTGTCTATGGTGTTCTTGGTGTTGGTATAAGTGACTACTGCCCAGTTATTTGCATTAGAAATGTGTTAGGATACAAAGGTAGGGCAGGTTCAGTTATAAGCAATTAATAACTACTAATTAATCAGTAATGCAAATTATCAATATAAATTAATAATACACAGCACCAAGGGACCAATAACCAGACCAGAAACAGTCTCAAAAGAAGGGTTCACTTTAAATGTAAATATTTATAAACTATTTAAAATTAAAGGAACAGTGAAGGAAATTAATCCAGGCACTAACCATCACAAAGCATATACACAAATAATCACTGAAAACTGCTCTGTACAATATAATAGAATTTATTAATTTTAGCAAAACTGATAAATAATCAATGATACTTCAACCAACAAAAAACTACATCTTCAACAATCATTCAGCTACATTAGCTAAACTATAAAACTGTGAAACCAAGCGATCTGTGCTACAGAAGTGTGCATGGATGTGAGTGAGCGTGTGTGTACGTGTAGGTTCGTAGAAATAGAGAAAGAGATAGAAGGAAAAAGAGCTGACGCTCAGAGCACAGCAAGGAAGAGGAAACGGCTGTGGAGAGACATAGTACTCGCCTTTCTATCACTCAGTGGCCAGTGAACAAACTCAGGCTCGAATCACCCTCTGCTGGTACTTGTTCCTTGATAGAAATGTAGTTTATTGCTCACTCACATGGCAGCAATGCTAACACTTATGTCCACGAGGCTCAAATCAGCTTGTGATGAGCACAAAGAAAGGCAAACAGCAAGCTTTTGAGTGTATAACAGCAGCAAATCAGACTCAGCGGGCCACAAACTAAAAAATAAATGTTGCTTAAAAGCATACAAGTACACGCTATAAATCTCTAGTATCTACACCAGGCATCACCAAATGGCGGACCTCGGTCCGGACCCGGACCGAGTGATGGTTCTGTCCGGACCCGTGAGCCGTGACCAATCTCTGATAAATTTACGAGAATAGTCGATTTTCATGGAGCATTTTTTTTGACGGTCGCAACTATAGTCGGCGGGCGCTGCTACTCGAGTTAATACGGCAATAGCGTCACTCAGTTGAGCCAATCAAATCCTTTGTTTACCCTGCGTCGCCGGCGCACCAAAGCAGTGAGGAAAAGACATGGCTTGCTCCAAAAGAAGGAAAGTCGATGCGGAAAACCGTTGTTTTAAAGATGAATGGACGGAGAAGTTTATGTTCATTCTTCCGGCAGGCAGTTCAAAACCAGTGTGCCTCATATGCTCCGAAAACGTCGCATTAATTAAAAGCGGCAACGTGAAGCGGCACTACGAAACAAAGCACAGCTCCTTTGAGCAAAGTTTTCCCCTGAAGTCCGAACAGAGGGCACGCAAAATAACCGAACTGCAAGCCCAGTATGACAGGTCTACCCGACTCATCACGCATACATTTACAGCCCAGCAACGTGCAAACGAATGTTCACTAAAGGTATCGTGGATTTTGGGGCAACACAAAAAAACATTCAGTGATGGGACAGTTGTGAAGGAGTGCTTAAATGCTGTTGCTGAGACATTATTTGAGGGGAAACAAAAAGACGAGATGTGTGAAAAAATCAAACAAATCCCGATGTCAGCTTCAACAGCAACCAGAAAATCTGAAATATTAGCAGATGATGTACTGGCACAGCTTGATGCAGCCATTCAGAGTGCACCATGCATTTCTTTGGCCATTGATGAGTCTACAGATGTTACTGATAATGCCCAGCTTTTGGTGTATGTGAGATTTCTTCACAAAGATAAGAATGAACTCTGTGAGGACTTGCTGGGTGTAACACCACTTGAAACACACACAAGAGGAGAGGACATATATGCAGCAATAAAAGAGATGCTGACAAAGAGAGGCATAGATATGAAGCAGGTTGTCTCTGTCACCACGGATGGTGCCCCTGCCATGGTGGGAAAAGAGCGGGGGGCTGTGTCCCGGATGAAAGAGGACAATCCAGATCTTATTGCTTATCACTGTCTCATCCATCAGACTGTTCTGTGTGCCACTCTATCAGAACATTTTGCTGAAATAATGAACACAGTGATGAAACTCATCAACTTCCTTAGGGCATCCTCATCCCTTCAGCATCGCCTCCTGAGAGAATTCCTGGAAAATGTTGAGGCAAATGCCAATGACCTGCTACTGCACAACAATGTAAGGTGGCTGAGTAAGGGCAATGCACTGGGACGTTTCTGGTCTATTCGAAAAGAAATAGAAGCTTTCTTAAAGCAGGTCAAGAGCCAGAGAGCAACACAGTTTTCACTGTTTCTGCAAGATGAGCACAAGATGGATATGGTTGCTTTTTTGGTTGACATTACATCACATCTTAATGATCTCAATTTAAAGCTGCAGGGCCAGAACAATTCAGTTGCTGATTTGATGACAGCTGTTCGCTCTTTCCAGAGGAAGCTGGACATTTTCAGAGAAGATATTGAGGGAGACTGTGAACACTTCCCAAAACTGCAGGAACAGATGCAGGGTGAGAGAGATGTTTCTCCCTATGTTGACTTCATCAAAAAGCTGATTGAAAACTTCAGTAACAGGTTCAACAGTTTCTGCCTTGGGCCACAGCTCCTCCTGCTAATCCAGAATCCTTTCCTCATCAGAGAGGTCAGAGGATTTTCAAAGGAGGTGACACAGACATTCAAGTGGGCACATGCAGGATCTCTACAGCTTGAGCTCATTGATCTGCAAGGAAATGCTGCATTAAAAGAGCATTTTGAGGCAACTGACCCTGCTACCTTCTGGCTTCAGACTGTGTCTGAGAGTGTGTTCCCCGGTCTCAGTAAAGTAGCACTGCACACCTTGACCATGTTTGGGTCTACTTACAGCTGTGAGTCAGCCTTTTCCACCATGAACATCATCAAAAACAAGTACCGTTCTAGGCTGACCAATAGCCACTTACATGTCTGCATGAGGATGGCCCTGACTCCATTCCAACCCAGATTTAAATCACTGGCAGGGCAGTCACATGCCCATTTTTCTCATTAAGAGAAAAAGAATAATCAAAAGAGAAAGGTGGTGTCCAAGCTCTGTTCTCATTTTTTTCCCCTAAAAGAGCAATTTCTTATTTATTGTTTTCTTAAGATGTTGACCTGTCAGTTTTTTAGGCTGGGACCTCTTTGATTTAAGAAAAATGTAGTCAATGCTCTGTTTGCTCTTGTTTTGTCCCTAAAAGAGCCACTTTTTATTTATTATTTCCTGAAGATGTTTACTTTTTTACTTGAAGTGTGTTTCTTTAGGCTGGGACCTCTTTAATTTAAGAGAAAAAATGGTTATTAGGCTCTTTTATTTATTTTATTCTGAGGTTTCTGTTTTCTTGAATGAAAAAAGGCCTTACATTTATTTGCCTGCAGGACTACTTGTATTTATGGTAAAAGAGCTAGTTTACTATACAAGTTCACTCTGTTAAAGGTTTCCTGCTTTGACAATAAATATTATTGAAACCATACGAAAATGTGTGTTTAAATGAAAATGTTCGGACCTTTTACTTGGAGGAAATTTTAGTAACTGGACCTCGGTGACTTTTAATTGAATACCCCTGATCTACACAGTCACTAAATAAGCCTCACTTGTGACAGTTAATCCAGCTTGTTTCCTCAGCATGGATGAATGGCATTGGCTGTCTCGTTCTGCTAGCATGCTGACGGTGGCTCTTCTCTGCGTTGTAGCGGAGGAAACAGCAGAGTTCGACCAGGGCGAAGAAAACGGGACTGAACAGTGGGCCACTTCTTGCTGAGGGGAAGTCCTCACTTCTGCAGGGATGAGAGGCTGGGTTGCACAGCATCTCTTCTGGATCCAGGACGTGTTTGGTAACACAAGGCAATCTGTTCCTCGTCCAGCGAGGTAAAAGACTGGTCTAGACTAGGTGAAGGTATAATGCAAACATCTGGTTGCTCCCTTTTAGTAACAGCTGGGCAGGCGAAAGCTGATGCTTCCAGCAACATATTACGATGAGACTACCGTGCAGCGTACAGCTGTGCTTAAAGCTGGAGTTCGTAGAATATGTGAAAAACGTATGAGACTGGAAAGGAAACAACTGTGCTCCCCCCTCCCCTCCCTGTTTTGACTCCGTAGCTCCACAACCGTTCTCGTGGACGCGCGCGACTATAGTGCTTAGAATATTCACGTCGGAACTTTTCTGTCATATAGTAGCCATGGCCGAATTACAGGTATTTGTCATACTGACATGATACTTATACAGCATAATCTAATGACAACAGCAACACTTATTTTTCACGGGAAAGAAGTGTGAATGCTAAGAATAATAAAACAACATATAACGCTAAAGTAAACAATTATCCCCACATGCACGGACTATCGGAGACAACCACTTTATTCAGAGACTTCTTTCTTTTGACCGTAACCTGAAAATAAATAATAACTGTCACATCCATATTTACACAGCACACGTCCTCTTTATGTCGTGTATATATAACAGTATTGACAATAAATTTGACGTTGACTTTGGCTCTGACTTGCTTGTAGCTGTCGTGAGCCTTTGGCTACGGTTAGCATAAAGCTAATCAACTCACAACATTACTCATCAATTGTGACCACAAACCGCCTGCTTTATTAGATTCACGGTCATTTCAACTACACAGCCAATTACTACCACACATTTAGATTATTAGCTACATAAAACTTACATTGGAGGCTCACCTGTCCAGGAGAAGAACAGCAAGCTCAGTATCCAACTTCAGCCCGATGCTATCGCTAAGCTCTCTACCTCGGATATGCTTGTCCAATGTTTATACGCGATTTATTCTGTCTATTGTCACTCTCCCTCTTAGACTCTTGTTTCTCTACATCGGTCTTCCTTTTTTTGGCTTGCTTAGCCGTGTACGCTTTTGTTGGTAATGCAAGGATAGCGGCTTTTCCTGCCGGGACGTCAGCCATTGCACCTTCACGGAACATGAACTCGCATCGACTTTGGTCGAGCAACCAATAGGAACGCCCAAAACAGCTTGCTCTGTAAAATTAACTGTGATTGGCTGAACACTGCCGTCACGGCACTGATTTTTTAAAGACTGAATACAGAGCCAAGAGGAGACACATGTAGATCGCTATGTTAAGATTGGTTCAGTTTGAGCTAGTACAGCCACTGTATTTGCAGTCAGTAAAAGCTGCACATGCGTATACTCTAGGAGGCGTGGTCCGGTGTGTAATGTATTCGCTATTTACCATGTGTGTCTGCTTGCATCCTCGGTGCTACAGTTAGTAAACTTGAGTTATGGTCAAACCTAAAGCTTATCGTCATTCCAGTAAGCTTCCAACAACACAGAAGTCCAGTGTTCTGTTATAACACTATGAATTACAATATGCTGAAAGGTTATTATTGATTTTTGACCAAATGACGCCAGAAATAACTTACACACTCCAGCTTTAAGCTCTCGTGCATCAGACTATCATGCTGGAACTCATGGTGCATTCATGTGCGCTTCCTGCCAATGGGAGAGGGGAGATTCAAACCTTGGGAACTGTAGCAACCAGGTGGTTGTTTACAGGCTTTGCTAGTGCATTGAGGTTGCATGTTAGGCTTTGGTTTACATGCTGTCCTCTCTGTTCTTAGGACCATGTGGTGAAGTCCCAGCAAATGTGAAACACAGGAGCATGGGCTCTGGCTAGGCACACAAATGTTCCTTGTCACTGGCTTGCCTTTAGACGGCTAAGGAATAAATGCACTACTGCAGTCAGAAAAGCCAAAACTGACTATTATCTGCTCTCACTATCTCACTAACAATAGTTTCTCTTATAATCTCAGTAAATCCCGAAAAATAGTCAAATCTTCCACTTAAAGCACTGGCACTTTTACCTGCCTCTGTTGTAGATGGACAAACTCAGACAACTGTTACTTACGAAACCTGCACTGCTTTTAATAATCATTTTGCTGCATCTGGTTTATTTGACAGTCTTGGTGGTGATACTGTTGGTTTAGAAGAACATCCCACTCATTAATACCAGTAGTAAAACAACAAAAAGACAAAGTAGCAACTAAAGAGCTAAAACAAAGTGCAACAAAAGCAAAGTACAAATCAATGAGAAACAGGAGGAACAAAAACCAGAAACATACCCAGGCGAGACATGAGGAGACACTGGAGATGACATGAGGGGGGAAGACAGAGTAGCGACACAGGCGAACACGGACGAACACGGAGGAAGACGGAACGAACTGACAAAGACATGAGGGAGAACAAAGCCTATATACAGACACACTAATGAGGGGATGAGGAACAGGTGGAGTGAGGAGGGAAAAGGACAGGTGAGGGAAGGAACTGAAAAACACTGGAAGGAGGGAAAAACACAATAAAACAGGAAACACAAGAACAACAAGAAATGGAATCATGACAATCATCTAATTTTAAAACGATCCTGTCTTATAAAAATACTTGGATCATTCATTAATGAACAGTTAAAATCATTTTAATCCATGCACTCCATACTATCTCCATTTCAATCTGGTTTCAGACCTAAGCACAGCACTATTTCTGCTACTTCTCTAGTTATTAATAATAGTCTCACAAACCCACTGTGCTGCTTTTGGTGTCAATTTAACCAATGCCTTTGACAGAGTAGACCACTCTCACAGTAGACAATAGCTGTTTGTTGTTACAGAATTATATCTCTGACAGATTATGGGGTGTTAAATTAGGTAATGTCCAGTCCTCCTTTCTCCCCATTACAAAGTTCCACAAGGCTCAGTTCTTGGGCCGGTCTTATTCACCATTTACATAAATTATAGTACCTCTTCATTACAAAACTGCAATTTCCATCTTTACCCTGATGATACTGTCTTTTATTCCAGCGCAGATTTCCTTTATTTACAAGGAAAATAATTGTTGAAGCAGTTTTCCTCTCTGCACTGGATTATGGGGATGTTATCTATGGACGGGTGGCCCGTTCCACTCTCAAACCACTAGATGCATTATATCACTCAGCACTGAGATTCATCACTGGTCATAGTTATGTGACACACCACTGTCTACTGTATCAACAAACTGGTGTGCCTGCTTTGTCAGTAAAAAGGGTTCAATGCTTTTTTTAATTTATATGTATGTGTATGTATATATGTATTTTTACAACAGCTTCCATCCCGTCTCTCAGACATGGTTTTTTAGAATTTTGGTTACCATTGTACCCGCTCACCGACATGGCCCACCTTGCATTTTCCAAAAATTCATTCCAAGTTAGGAAAAACTCTTATCACTATCGGAATTTGCTTAAAAAAGATTTCAATTTGACCTCTTAAATACTTGCTAGACAATTTGAAGGTATAATTGCAAAGTTAATTAATTGTAATCATCGTTTTTAAAGTTTTATTGCTTTTATGGTTTTACTCATTTATTGTCTTATTGCCAACATCTGCATTTTTACCATTTAACATTGTTAATTTTTTTTTTTATAAATGTGTTCTACCTCTGATTTAACTGTATTAGTTTTGTTATTAAAGCTCAGCTTTTGTTTGTTACCTGCCTGCTTCTTGGTGTCTTGCATTTGCTTCTATTTTCATGTTAACCATAACAACATAAAGTTTTGCTGACAGTTACGACTGTTGATTATAAATTTGGGCTGTGTGGTGATCAGGTCAACGATGACCTGGAACTGCTGAGTGAGCTCCGACAACCATGCCTAGCTTGATGAGCTCCACAATCACATCACTGTACACCACTCAGAATGGGAATATCATGTAACATTATACCACATAAATCATTGTACCATACATCAATAGTCCAATTGGCAGTACATCGATGTGTAACGGAGAATTACATCATGTGAGGGATACACTTTCAACAAATTCTATAAAGGGGGTCCAGGTTTTAGTGTATCTGTCTCGTAAATTATTCCGATTATATCTCAACTTCATACAGGCCTTTTCTAATATGTATGCCTAAATAAATGCCTGTTACCCTTGTAGTTGAGGTAAGTCAAGATTCAGCAGCAATTACAGAATTTTAAAATAATATCCTCATTCCTTGAGTTGAGCTAAAGAGAGGCTGGACCACAATTATTGAGTTTATGGTAACGGCACCACAACCCATGCAGGCTTGTTGAGGAGAATTGAGGCCAGGCCCCTGTAACAGCATTTTATGGTGAAAGTGGACACACAGACATGAAAACAATGTTTCAGTTTGGTCAAGTGCCTTGGAAAACTGATAAATACATAGTCTGGCTGAATGTGGGATAGGGTTAGGGTTAAGATTTAACAATTAGTGGTTAAGAGAGATGTTACATTAGATTTGAATGTCGGGAATTGGATGGAGACTGTGAAACATGTTTTCCCACACTAGTGCACGAAATGGCCTAGGATCCTCCGACTATGAGTCTCATTCTGATATCTCTGCCATAGAAGATTGTTTGTTCTGAAACGAACAGATATTTGCAGCATGAGATAGCTCGCACACCTTTGTGAGGCAGAGCGCGGAGGCTGGAGACGGTGTGGATATACACAGCAATAGTCCAGTCTGTTCTCTGCATCTCCATCATTGTCTGGTTTGGATCAGCCACCAAACAGGACCGAAACAGACTGAAACGGACAATCAGGACTGCAGAAAAAATCATTGGTGCTAAACTGCCCACCATCCAGGACCTATACTCATCCAGAGTCAGGAAACGGGCAGGAAACATCTCTGCAGACCCATCACACCCTGGTCACAATCTGTTTGAACTTCTCCCCTCCGGCAGGCGCTACAGAAGACTGTACGCCAAAACAACCAGACACAAGAACAGTTTCTTCCCCCAGGCCGTCACACTGATGAACACTTGATCACTCACCCAGTGTCAGTAACCCCCTGATTCCAAAATCATCCACTTTGCACTTTATATGTGTGTATATATATATGTATATTTACTACCTGTACATAATTGAATAACATAAATCCTCACTGTAAACAGTATAATATATATACTTAAATATATATTTAAAATAGACTGGACCTCTGAACGCTTTTTTAACTTACTGTTCTTTGTTGTTCTTGTTCTTTCTAGTTGAATGTTTGTTACGTTATGTTCATGTTTATGTTCATGTTTACGTCTATGTACTCCGTGTGCGAAAAAACCCAATGTGAATTCCTTGTATTTCATATACTTGGCCAATAAAGCTGATTCGGATTCGGATTCGGATATGAAAGGATGTTACACAGGCACAGGTAGCGATAAAATGGATGAAATAAGCCAGAGACCTTGTGGAGGCGACCAGGTTGTTGACTGCAGCAGAGTGTTCGAGAAAAGCCAATGAAGCAGTGTGTGAGCAGCAAAAATTATAAGAGGATGCGCACAAAAAAGCAGCATATATCAACTAAAGGCAAGGAGACAATGGTATTTAAAAAGACAGCAGCAACGTGATAGGCTAACAGTGAAGGTGTGTCACTGTGATGTGCTAGTCAGGAGTTTTGAAAAAACCTAATGTAGCCCGGGTGTAGAAATCAGGGATTAAAATAAGTTAGTTCCTAAATAAGAGCAGTAATAAATCAGTGAGACATCTAAACTAAAAGTAATTTGGTTTAATAAAGAGGAAAGAGGGTAACTCAGAGATTAATTTAGGTTAATTAATCATAAATGAGTGAGTGTAAATATTTGGAAGATAAGTCAAAAGGAACAGTAATGTAAACTGTGGAAAAAAAATACAGACTGTGCCTTCATTGTCATTTGTTTTATTTGATTGGTAACTGCATGTATCCGTCAGTGTCACCTGCTGTAATTGGCCGTAGGTAAGGAAGAGCCGGGTAAGGGGGTGGGGAAAAGAAAAAGAGACGGAGAGACAGACAATGGAGCGAGAGAAGAGTGAGCCACGGAGCTGGAGAACGGATATATCAAAATTTTGGAAGTAGTCTTTTTAAATGTTAAAAAGGACGTTTCAGCATAAGTCGGTGAGGCTAAGGACAGTCATGCACATTCCTGGTGTAACCACGGTGGTTAAGGCCAAGTGTTAGTAACAGTGGGACCTGAGCTAACTGAGCTAGCTGGCTAGCTGTTGGAGCAGCAGACGCCAGTGTTTTGAACCTCCACTGTTTGGTGTCAACGAGGACCTAAAGAGGACTTCACCTCCGCTGCTGGGTTCGTCTCGTCTTCTTGTGAACTGTGTCTCTGCAATGGACGTCACACAGTGAGGTAAACTGTTTTTTACCGTGTGGAAGAAGAAAGAGTTTATCGGCTCAGCGACCCACAGGCCTGCAACGTTTTTGTTTTTGCGTGTGTATGTGGGCTGTGTTTAAAGTCTAGCTAAGTAATGTTTTAGAAGTGTCTGAGATCTTGATATTGTGATGATTAATGTCTTGAGGATAAAGAAAAGAAAGAAATAGGGAGTTTTTTCTGAAGCTAGTTCATTTTTCATACTGTTGGTTATTATTTGCTACTTTTGATAAACAATATTTGTGTTTCCAACTGTTTAAAAGCTAATTTCTTTTAAAGGTATATATTTGTTTTATTTGTGTTTGTATTCTGTGAAGAAAAACGAAGCTCCTTCATTCCTTGGAGTGAAAGGACTAGAATCTAAGAGAGCCTTCAGGAACATCCTAGAGGCCGCAGAGAGGGCCTCGAGGTGGCTGTGGATCCACTGGGGAGGTCCGTGGAGCAACACGCCACTTGGACACAAGCCAGGGACTGATCACCCCCGGCTGGGTTGCCTGGGCGAGGGTGTATGAAGATTAAAGACCCGAAACACCCTATGACCCTGGGTCCTTCACTGATGACGTGCCCAAGTAGCACCAGAAGGTGTATTCAAACTCAGATGAATATTTTTTGCACATTTATTTATTACATCTAATCTAAACAAAGCAGCAGTAAAATCTATTATTTTCTTTAATTAAAGTTATCGGGTCAGTCATTTTAAATGTGTATTTGAGGTAAAGAGAGTTGAATGCTAATTTGGTTTCTGCTTATATTAATAGGGTATTGTATCACCCAACATAGGTAAACCTGCGGGTAGCTACCTTTAAAACAACCCGAACCCAAAACACCCCATCATCCAAGTCTAAACTGATCCCAGTCACTTAGGTGTTTTTGTACAGGGTGGCGGGGTGCTACACTAATACAGGGTTCTTACGGTCATGAAAAACCTGGAAAAGTCATGGAATTTTAAAATTCAATTTCCAGGCCATGGAAAAGTTATGGAAAATAATATTTTTTCAGAAGTTTTGGAAAAGTCATGGAAATATATCTAAAGTTTCATCAATTAGTCCAAACAAAATCGATGTGTCGTAATAAAATGTAAATTGCCACAGACCATCATGATATTTTAGTGGTGTGAAAAGTTTATTCACACTGGCTCAGTCTGTGTTACTGGGCATGCGGCGTGCAAGCACATAGGAACTGCAGGCACACCCACTATCCAGGAGTTGCTTCTGCTAGCGAACGGACGATGCAGACAAAATGCCAGGGAAGTGCAGCTTCAATAATACATGGCTTTTTAAGGATAAATACCAATTATGGCTGGCAAAAGACACTGACCCAAGACGTACTGATTACTGGGTAATGAGTATTTAGCACTGGCATTCCTACCCCTATGCACTATTTCTCTGTTTATCTCTGACAGAAAATGTGAGGGCATTTTTAGACATTTGAGACATTGACAAAAATGTTAAACCGTTGGAATTAAAATATGAGAAAATGTATCGAAGTGTGCCTGTCTGTTGATTTTTTGTTTTAGAGAGGCACCATACATTTCAGATGTAAACCTAATTTTACTTAGTGTTATGATATTTAGTTTTCGGTGGTCCCATTGAGATAAAATAATTTCTTTTGGTCATGGAAATTCAGTAAAAGGTTTTGGAGAAGTCATGGAAAATCATTGATGAAAAAGTGTAAGAACCCTGCTAATATCACTAAAGTGGACTTTGAAAGCATGGCCGTAGCAGAATGGCCGCAGGTGATGAAACAGGTCATCGTGACAAGATCAAACAATGGGAAGGTTATGTTTGGCTGGTCATGTAGCAAAAGCAGTTCTAGGCTGACCAGTAGGAAGAGAAGGTTGAAGAGCCAAGGCTATTGATGATGGAGTTCTGGGAATTGATGATCAGGGGTATTAGGGCGGGATTTACAGATTAAATGCGAGAGCTGAATATGTAGGAACCAGTGTTGAGTGTTTGTCTGCAAGAGGGGTCAAGCTTCTGAACTTCTGGATAAAGAAGCGAGAAAGACAGTCAGCGTTGGCATTGAAATGACCCCAAATGGGAGCTGCACAGAGAAAATATTGGTGAGGTTAGACAGTGCGTGAACGGCAGGATGATGGGGTATTGGAGTGACCTTTGTTGATTATGTCAATGACTGTGAGGTTGTCTGCCTACATGAGGATGGATTTGCGGCTCCATTTGTGGCCCCGCAACATAAATGTGGCTGTTATTGGGAATATTTCAAAGACAGTAGAGGAAGTGACCTGGCATTCATTTACAGGTTCCGGCAGCCATTCACCTGGGAACCATTCTCTGTTGTGAAAACCGACAGAAGCAGCGGCATCAGTGTACAGATGTCGTGTGGGTGATTCAGTTAGTCTTCATGAAAGAAAGAGATCACGTTCCAGTTGGCAAGGAGTTTGAGCCAGAGGCAGAGTTTGGCATGACTTGAACTGGACATGAACAACAGAAGAAGCGAATGATAGTAGGTGAGAGATGAAGGCCCACCCTTGGGCAGTTATGCAGAGGGTGTAGATAAAGTGGCCTAGGAGGGAGAGAAGTTGACGTTTGGCGATTAGAAATTGGAAATCAGAAGGCTGATGCAGTTGAGCTTTTCGGTTGGGAGTGAGGCCTGAAACAGCTTTGGGTCCAGGGTGATTCCAACAAACTTGAGAGATGTAGAGGGGCTGTGAGCTTTTTTGTCAGAGTCAGAGTGACGAGACGAGACTGGTGGCAATGAGGGAGGGGAAATGATGAGGAAATTGTCCATGAGATAACAAGGAACGGAAGTTTATGGTTGTTCATCAGGATCCAACAAAGGGCTTCTGACAAGTTGTCATAGATTTTTGGGCTGCTTTTACAGCCGAAGGTGAGAGTGACGGCAAAGTAATATGCACCCCGCCAGGGAACACCAAAGAATTGTCAGAAATCAGGGTGGGGAGAATTTTGAAGGCAGTGGTGATGGCTGCCTTAGAAAGCCATAACCCTTTCCCGGTGTGTTTGATGGGGCTAAGGCATGGTTGATGGTGGTGTGGTGAAAAGACACGTTTTAGGGGGTCACATGATGCAGTGGAGCTAGGAAGACATCTGTCCCGGGCCTCTCAAGAAATATTTGGTTTAAACTTATAAAAAGCACCCACTCAACCTCCACCTTCCCCTAGAAGTTGCAATATGGACTTGAGATCTCGAAACAAGCCTCAAAATTCGTCTATTGAAAATTTTTCTTCTTGGGAAGTGGCAACACGTGAAGCGAGTGATAAGTGAAACAGGGCGGCACCAGTGGAGGACCAACATGAAGTGGAAGGAAGTTGGATGATACTACAAGAGATAGAAAGTTGTAACGAAGCCCTTTCCGTAAAGCTTGATTCGAAAACCGCAGAAATTAACCTCTCTTTTGTTGCCGAAAACAGTGATAGATTTGACGTGTTCAGGCATCACAGAGGCAGGAGAGTGCACTTTGCAGAGCCCCTGATTACTTAAAGAGCGCATCAGTCCCCAACATCTCGCCTGCCTGCAGACCCAGACCAGCGACCCAAACCCATCCTCATCCACCTGCTTAAGTACCAGGACTGGATAAAAATTCTCAGAGTTGCCGCTAAGATATCCAGAGAGAACAGTGGGCCCATTATGTAGAAGGGATACACAGTGATGTTTTTCCTGGATTTGAGTGCAAGCCTGGTGAAGTGCAGAAAGGAATACAGCCATGTTAAGAAGGAGCTACAGGAAGGGAAATTGCAATTCAGCCTCCTCCACCCAACAAATTCGAGAGTCATCTTACCAAATGGAGAGAAGAGATTCTTCAAGACACCTGAGGTGGCAGCATCTTTTCTCCGAGACTTTCCAGGAGGTAAGGGGAGTGCAACATTCCAGTATATCCTTTCTACAATCCTTGCACTGACTTTTATCTAAGTGCAATGCCATCCCTTTCATATATATATATTTATAGATTTTTTGGTTATTATGGACAAGGACTCCCGTCTTTGACCAGCGACCCAAACCCATCCTCATCCACCTGCTTAAGTACCAGGACCGGTTAAAAATTCTCAGAGTTGCCGCTAAGATATCCATATTTAAAGGAAAAGGGTGTTAAAATGCTTAAAAAATATTCAAACGGATATATCCTTTATCCAGGAAACTCATCTTACCACACAAGAGCACAAGACATTAAGGAGAGAGTGGACAGGACAAACGTTTTCTTCATCTTTCAACTCTAAGGCTAGATGAGTTGCTGAAATACTGTTCAATTAGGCTGATTTAATCATAACATTGGACATTGTTAAATCTGTACGTCCCCAATGATGATGATACTTTTATTCAGGACATTTCTTTCAAAGCATCAGGTGGCCACAAACATTTTCTTATAGGGGAGACTTTAACTTCTGTTTAGACCCTATTTTGGATAAATCAGCAACTATTACTTCTAAAACTACAGCAGCTTCAACTACTCTGCTGTTTATGAAGGATTTAAATCTAACTAATGTTTGGAGGCAGTCTGCGTCTGTGTGAAAGTTTCAGATGCAGAGAGGGAGGACAGTTGTGCTGGGGCTCTGATCCACCTCCGGACATAGTATCAGAGCCACAGCAGAGGCGATCCAGCGTCTGATGGTGTTCACAGTCTGACAGCTTAACAGATCCTTCACTCATCAAATAGAAATGTCCCACACTTAAACCCACAAAGCAATGTTACAGGACCAAATGACAGTAATGTGGTAACTGGTAGTGTCTTTGGCAACTTACGAGGAAAAAAAATACCAAAGCCTCTGGCATCCTGTATGAACTACCGACTCTTCGTCACATTTCTGCCCAAAAAACAGCTTCTGTCCCCGGCAGCAGAGCCAGGCGGCTCCCGCAGTTGAATGGCGTGATTATGTGACATGATTTAGAGCAGAACACTTTAACACACGTCTTTGTTGCCTTCCACTATTGTGTTGTTGTTGTTACTGTCTCTGGCAACTTGTATTAAAAAAAAATCCCAGCGATGGTCAACCCTCCTGACTGAGACTTCAGTGAACTTTGGCGAGTGAGAGAGCCAGACAGCGCCCCCTGTTTACTGATGATGATTATGTAATTATGTCATTTAGAGCGAAAAATGTAACTCTGACACTTTCCAGGATGCATGGTGAGTCAGGATCTCACATTATAACAGCGTCCATATGATTTACAAATGGCGGATACATGTTTAGATTAACAGGTGGACAAAAAAAAAACACACTGATGTCAACATCATGATGTGTACCGTCACGCCTCTTTTGGATCCGCAGTGCTGGCGTGCTGTATGAATTGACACACTGGTGCAGCTTTACGTCGGAGTTGCTTGGTTCAGTGTGAACAAAAAAAGGCGAAGAGATGGCGAGCCTTCGTTGCGCCAATAATATGTGTGAAAAGGGCTGCTGTCAACACCAGTGACTTACAGGGCAGTAGAGTCTGTAAGTCACTAGTGTCAGGGATACTTTCGGGACTTCCAGTATGGCGACTGACTAGGGTGGATGTGCGGAGAGTGACTCTGAGTATATAGTTCGATATTTGTCCAAAGTATACCACCAAGTGTGAAAATTTACAGCCACAGCGATGTGAACTAACATTAGGGCAGTTAAAGTCTGAGCTCAGGGAAAGAACAAAACAACCTCTCAAAAAGGTAAAACTATGACCGGAGCTAACATGCTAGCTAACAGCGTGGATAAACCTGCCACCGAGACGGAGGTCTGGTTCTACTTCTGCACAGGTGACCTCAAAAATCGCTCCCGCCGCAATAATCTGCATGTAATCGGGCTTCCAGAGCCCTGCGAAGGTGGAACGGTCTCTGCGTTTATGTCACAGTTTCTAGTCAACCTGCTGCAGGACGACTCTTTCAGGATGCCACTGGAGCTGGACAGAGCGCACCGTACGCTGAGGGCCAAGCCGATGGATGGAGAGAGACCATAGCCGATCATCATTCGCTTTCTTCGCTTTTAACAGAGAGAGCTTGTACTGACGATCGCGAGGAAGAAAGGACAACTCATCTACCAGGGGCACAGGATCTTTCTTCTTTCCTGATCTGAGTAATGCTCTTGCTAAAAAGAGGGCCACTTTCAATCCGGTCAAGTTTAGGCTCTACCATAGGGGGATAAAGTTTTCCCCTTCGGCATCCTGCTGTCCTTTGCTTCACCCACCAGCAGAGTGAGCTCCGATTCCACACTGCAGAGGACGCTGGGAAGTTTTTCAACCAACATCTGACTGGACAATAAACAATAAATTTCAGTCCAATCATGGTGAAAAATAACTGTAGTTATTAGTAACATCCAAAGTTTGATACATCTGCCTGTCATAATCACTCTCTACTTTTTCATTTAGTAGAAGTGCAGTACACACTAACCCAAAGATTCCACTGGATGCATGTGCGTTGTGTTCCGGCTCCGGTATGGTTTTGCTTCGGCGTCCGGCACAGCTGGAGTTGCGACACTGAGGAGTTCCCACGATAATTACATAATCACACGCAACCGCAGTTATACGTATGTGTTATAAACACAACAACAACAAGTGTTTCCAACCGTAGGATTAGAAGAAGTGCTTGGATTTGTCTCGACGGAGTCAGATGTTATGTTGTTGTTTGGGTGTCTGACTTCCTGTCTGCTCTGTGCTGAATTTGGCTAAATTGCTGCATTGTGCTCCGGCATCCGCCAGAAATAGAAGCCCTGTGTATCTGCTCCGGAAGGCTCCAGACTGCTGGAGCTGGGACGGAGCAGATACGCTATGCAGCAGAGCCAACACATAGACTAGAGTGAAATCTATCAGCTCCGCTGCCGTGACAGAGCCGTAACTCAAGGCATACACATTGTTTTCTTGCAGGAAACGCACTTGCGTGTCACAGACTTAGCTGGCCGTGGATCAATCAAACGTTTCATTCCAATGGGCACTATGTCATTAGTTGCGTTTCCATCCACCTTTTCTTATTCGCATTTTCAAAAATTGCAAATAAATACTTGGATGGAAAAGCCAGAATTTCGAAAAAAGGCAGTAAATTCGCAAAAAAGTTTTTACGCTTGGAGGGGGTGGATTTGTCAGCGTATCGATAAAAGGAAAATGCGACTTTTTGTTATGGAAACAGGTTTTGCGAATAAATCATGACTAACCCGGATGTGAAGTCGTGGTACGTCTGAAGGGCTGCTGGACGACGACTTCCCAAAAGTCCTTCACCCGGCGACGTTCCCAAACAAATGGAGAACGACGCGGTCTCCCTCCAGCAAACTCCGACAGCACTCGTAACGTTAAAAATCTTCTTTTCCTTCTCCTCTTCACGAGGGTTTTGTAGGCTGTGAACGCTGACAAAATTGTAGCTAATGTTCTCCCAAGAGCCGACAGGTTCACCAGTAAATTGTCCACAATGTTGAGTGTCAGCTGAGTGTCAACTGTTGTCATGGATACATTCACGCTCTCTTATGACGTAATCTCACGGCAGACTCCTCCTCTCCCAATAATCGCAAAACAATAACGAACGGAAACGGGCATAAATTCGCATTTGCTTTTTGCACATTTTCACAAAATCCGCTCTTAAATTCGATACATTTGGATGGAAACCCAGTTATTGTAACTAGCCCAATTTCCAGTCGTCCGAGTGAACACATATGCCCCAAACTTTGATGACGAAACTTTCATGAAGAAACTCTTATCCTTGATACCAAATCATTATTTAATATTTCGGGGAGATATTAATTCAGTGATAGACCCTCAACTCGATAAGTCAAATCCAAAAACTACACCACACTCTAAAATGGCTCAGACCTTACTATCCTTTATGAACCAATGTGGCTGTATTGACCCCTGGAGGGCTTTACATCCAGACAACAAACAATTCCCCTTTTTCTCACATGTTCACAACTCCAATTCGCGTATTGAGTATTTTTTCATTGATAAGCGTCTTCTTCCATCAGTCACCTTGGTTGAATATTTTGGGTTAATTCATATCACTCTTCTGTCAGCCTTGGTCTCACCTTCAAAAATCAACCAAAGGAATTCCGAAGTTGGAGACTAGATCCCACTCTCCTATCAGACCCTGAGTTTTGTACTGTTGTTAGTGAATCAATTACCTATTTTCTTGAAACTAATAGAACTGAAGGTTTCAGCCCTAGCCTACTATGGGAGACTCTTAAGGTCTATTTGCGGGGGAAGATCATCAAGAGGTTACAGAAAATGTGGTATGCTGAACTACTAAAATCTATATCTGACCTGAACAACCGCTATACCCTTTCACCATCCCCAGAGTTGTTTAAGAAGAAAATTGAGTTACAGATAGAGTTCAATCTTCTCTCAACCAGCAAGGCAGAGAAATTGATATTGAAATCACGAGGCATGATTTATGAACATGGCAATAAAACTTTGCTTTGATGAAAGCTTTGCACACTTCTGACATTCTCTCAATCAGATTCATATGGTAGTCACCTGGAATGGTTTTCAATTAATAGGTGCGCCTTGTCAAAAGTTAATTTGTGGAATTTCTTGCCTTCTTAATGTGTCCAATGAAACCATCAGTTGTGTTGTGCAGAGCAAGGGTTGGTACACAGTTCAATACAGTGAATAGCCCTATTCGACTACTGTTCTAATCCATTTTATGGCAAGAACCACTCTGCTAAGTAAAGAGTCTATCATTACTTTAAGACATGAAGGTTAATCAATCCGGAAAATATCAAGAACTTTGAATGTATCCTCAAGTGCAGTCGCGAAAACCATCAAACACATGATAAAACCGGCTCTCATGAGGATTGCCCCAGGAAAGCAAGACCAAGAGTTACCTCTGCTGCAGAGGATAAATTCATTAGAGTTACCAGACTCAGAAACCACAAATTAACAGCACCTCAGATGAGAGCCCACATAAATTCTTCACGGAGTTCAAGTAGCAGACACATCTCAACATCAACTGTTCAGAGGACACTGCGTGAATCAGGCCTTCATGGTTGAAATGCTGCAAAGAAGCCACTACTGAGGAAGAACAACAACAAGAAGAGAGGTGTTTGGGCCAAGAAACACAAGGAATGGACATTAGACCAGTGGAAATCTGTATTTTGGTCTGATGTGTCCAAATTAAGGTTTTTGGTTCCACCTGCCATGTCTTTGTGAGACGCAGAAAAGGTGAGCGGATGGTTTGTACATGTGTGGTTCCCACCATGAAGCATGGAGGAGGAGGTGTGGGGGTGCTTTGCTGATGACACTGTTGGTGATTTATTCAAAATTCAAGGCACACTTAACCAGCATGGCTACCACAGCCTTCTGCAGCAACATGCCTTCCCATCTGGTTTGCGCTTAGTAGGACCATCATTTGTTTTTCAACTGGACAATGACCCCAAACACACCTCCAGGATTTGTAATGGCTATCTGACCAAGAAGGAGAGTGATGGAGTGCTGCGTCAGATGACCTGGCCTCCACAATCACCCAACCTAAACCCAATTGAGATGGTTTGGGATGAGTTGGACCACAGAGTGAAGGCAAAGCAGCCAACAAGTGCTCAGCACCTCTGGGAACTCCTTCAAGACTGTTGGAGACCTCATGGATCTGATTGAGAGAATGCCAAGAGTGTGCAAAGCTGTCATCAAAGCAAAAGGTGGCTACTTTGAAGAATATAAAATAAAAAAAACATTCTGGTTTGTTTAACACTTTTTTTGTTTACTACATACAATTCCATATGTATTCCTTCATAGTTTGGATGTCTTCAGTATTGATCTACAATGTAGAAAATAATACAAAATAAAGAAAAACCATGGAATGAGAAGGTGTGTCCAAATTTTGACTGGTAGTGTATACATTTTAAATTTATGCCCAATGCACACACGCACACACACAGTAAGGTTTGAAATGTATAAATTGACCGAAACATTTTGCCGAAACAGAGACAATTGACGTCCGGGTTACACTAACCATCGTAAATCCACAGAAGAAGAAAAAATAGGTCATCTGTGGGGCGCTGTAAAATTGCTGTTTTTTATTGAAAGAGCACCATCAAACAGCTACATAAAAGCCCAGATAACTACACAAAGCAAAAAACAATACAAGCAACGTGCAAGCCGTGGTTTCCACTGTAGCAGCGTCTATAGCAACCACCATAGCAACAATAAACAGTTTTCTGGCAAAACCTGCAATAATCTTCGTAAAAATCTAACAAACTAAAGACCACATACATTCACTGAGCGAGGACTATGAAAATGAAGTGCATATTTCTCCATAAAATGTAATCAAAACACATTTTAAAGTAAATATAGCATTTTTCACTGAAAAAAAAGGAATGGCAGCCATGTTTTTTGTTCTTGCAGCCAGAAAGTTAATGGTCACGTGACATGGACGCAGGCAATAGAAAAGAATAGGCCAAAAAAAAGGAATTGTAGACATCTCACAATTTAAGAGCCGTCTTTGTGAAACTACTACATTTTGCCCTGTGGACCAACGTAGCTATTACACATTTGCATGTGAGACTGGGTTGTTTAACAGGGGAAAAAGACAATGGAAGAAACCTCAGTAAGAGCCACAGAGGAGGATCCCTCTCCAAGGACAGACAGACATGCAATAGATGTACAGAACAGAGCAACAAAGTCACAATTTCCAAGTTGCATTGACAGAATATCTGATACAAATTATATAATATATGAAAAGTGTTAGGATCCAGGAGGATGACTGAGCAGGCCGAGGCATTGCCAAGTGGTGCCCGCCTCTCCAACGTGGTGACCTGGAAGAGGGCAGGCCACACAAGATAGTAAGCAGTAAAACAGGAGATCAGAGTGAAGAGGCATCAAATTTTACAGAAATACAGATATAAGCAGATAGTAAAACAGAGGAGAGCAATGATCCAGCGGAGCACAGGGTATGATGATCCAGATCCATCAATATGTGAGGCAGCAGGAGCCAGGAGGAAGAGATGTTCCCAGGGGCCTGTGGTCCATCAGAAGGGAGCCTGAATGAAAAGAGAGGAGAAAGAGGAGGAGGAGGAAGCTATAGAGAGGGAGTGACACAGCTTGCAGCTTGAGGGGAGAGAAAACAAAAACAAAAGTTGAAGAAATGCGATTTCTTTCTTGTCGGCAGGACAATGTGAATTCTAATACTATACGTGACTCATTGAGACTAAGACTGACCCACTGTAGAAGCTAGCAATCAAAGTCAAGGACGCCTTTAAATCTAAACTCAAAGAAGTACATTTTGAGTTTAGATTTAAAGGCGTCAATAGAGCCAGATTGTCTGATGTCAGCTGGGAGGTTATTCCAGAGGAAGAGGGGGCACGATAGGAAAAAGCGTTTCAGCCAGCTGACTTCTTCTTAACCCTGGGAATGCCAATGCAGTGAGGCTAGGATTGGTGTAATATGATCGATTGTAAGACTCTAGCTACAGTATGTACTGAACTGAGGTGAGAAACGTTATAGTATGTATTACAGGTCAGTAGGTGGCCACAGAATTGGCCGTGTGCACAAACAATTTCTTCTACTGAGCAGTGATGAGCCATTACATCATGGTAATGGTGCAGCAAATCTAAACTTTGCTGGAGAAGCGTTAATGAACTCCGTAGAGTCCACAGCACAAACAAAGCTCAATAGTCTGCCATTGTGCTTGGCTATTTGGCTGAAAACATAACACATGCACCAACCAGGGTCATGTCATTACAGTTTTCACAGGAATTATGTACTGCCAGTTTACATTATGGTAAGGATGGTGTTTTCAAAAGATGACACTCTGGAACACGGTTTCATAAGATTGTGTTTTCAGGTTCCTAAAATGCTTTCATCGTGTGAATGAACATCAAAACAACAAAAGTTTGAATGTAAGTTTGTATGCAACAAAGGTTGACTAAGCACTTACCTCAAAACTGTATATAAGGGCAGCCACTTCCCAGCACTGCAAATGTGTCTGAATTAAGTTTAGACCAATAGATAATTAATTCATAATAACTCGGATATGGTCCAGTGTGTGTCAGTCACAGATGCAAACCGGTTGACTATGGAAACCTTTTAGTTTCCACCCCATCAAAGATTTCCAGCCTGTCTTAGTCCTGTCTATCAGCATGAATCTCAAACCCCACAATAGTCTGCTGGAAAATTTCATTTTCTTTTGATGTGAAATTAGTGCATTTTGATCATTTGTGAATTTGTTTATGACTAATATTGATTTGCTTGCATTTCTGAGCCTGAGTTAAATGCTGATGCTCTGTTATATGAGGACAGGTAGTGACAATGTTTTATCAGTTGACAATATGTCTCTCTAGCTTCAGGAATGAGCCTGGCAGTATGCTGGTTTTCCCCCCTGATCCAGTTAGTTAGACTGCCTGACATTTCAGCCTCTTAGCTGTCACTCAGATGAAGAATGTGCAATCCACCCTCACACTGGTTCCCCTCCATTAAAGGCCTTAATTAGAACATGGACTCCTCATCATCTAAACGACAGAGCTTGCTGAACTGAGGTGAGAACTCTGAAATAAGAGGCATCCATTCTGACATCAATACTGTATGTGAGACAAACACAGCAGTGGTTGTCTCCACTGAGGAGTCCCCCAGTGAAATCACTAGTTTGATAAAACTATTACCCCTTTTACTAGAAATGGTTGAATATACAGAATGGAATTAATGAGAATGCGAGAGTCAACATGCTTAATGTCTGCACCTTTTATCCACACTGTCAATCAGTGGAAGGGTACTAAAAATGGCATTAATACACAGTAAAACAGCTCATTTTGAGAAGACATTCATGGTCTCCAGAGGATGAATCATCACTTCTCCTTTAGCGCCACTTACATGTTGACAGGACTGTGTACCAAAGGACTTTTCATCCATCACCATTTGTCCATACTTTATATGTTCCAAAGACAAACAAATACCTGCAAAAATGTAAAACAATCCCATTAGCTCTATCTCTACTTTGCATTAAGTGCTATTTTGAAACTATTTGCATGCTAACATGCTTTACTAAACTATTTCTCATGTAGCGGACACAGCTCAGCTGGTTACATTCCATAACAAGGTCATTTTAGGTACACTCAATCTGTTCTTAAATAAACTTGACTGCCATCAACCGATCATGTATGGGTCATTTCTTCTACATTAATACATACATAGACTGAGTAACCAGGACATATCTTGTTACAATTAGTTAAGGTAATGTAGTAGAATCCCGATTTATTTAGCAATATAGTTAGGAATCATTTATTCTTTGTTTAACAGTAATTTGCATGAAGTTAACGTTTTTCATGATAATTTGCCTAAAAGAGGGATTCACTCATATAAATGTGGCCTGGGTGGCAGAAATCGTGACGTAAGGGGTAAGGGTGGGAACATCTGGTGATGCAACCAGGAAATACTCCGAAGGCTAGACCGTCCCATTTACGTTGACGCGGCTTTCAAAGGTACCTAAGGCCGTGTCCTTCGAAGGAAGCAGCCCCTGAATTGGGCCACAGCTCATGTTTTCGCCCAGTCGGCAGCCCGGTCGACATCTGCCAGTGGCTCCCAGTCGGCGGTTCGGTCAGTGCCTGTTCCTGCTCCCCGGTCGGTGGCCTGGCCGACACCTGACCCTGCACCTCCGTCGGCAGCCTGGCCGACACCTGACCGTGCCCCTCGGTCAGAGGTCCAGCCGAGTCCAGTTCCTGCCTCTCGGTCAGAGGCACGGCCGAGTCCTGATCCTGTCCCTCGGCCTCCAGTGGGTCCCAGCCCACGCCTTCGCCAGCGGCGGCCTCCAGTGGGTCCCAGCCCATATCCCCAGTGGCGGCGCCAGAGTATTTTTTCTGGTTCAACTACGGTGGGGCTAACCCATATGGTGGCGGGGCTCAAATAAATGCCAGAATTTCAATGTGAATATATATTCAATAAAACAACACCCTCCCACAGCTAGAAACACACACACACACACACACACACACACAGGGAGAGAAACGCTAATAGTTACGTTAACAGCACAGCAGGTGGATCCGAGTGAAAATAAGGCAGAGATAGGAGGCGATGAGACCAATAGAAGATCAGAGGGGCCATAAGGCAAACTTTGACACACAGATTCCAGATTTCAACACCACACATTTTCTCGAGTTGTCCTAAAGCCATATATAGTCTACCACACAACAGCCAAGAGTCTAAACACATCTCCAACAAATTAAATATGCTTATTAGGCAACAAGACCGCAGCAAGGAGGCAAAACGCAAAACGCTTAACAAAGTCAGCAAAACAATAAAAACAATATTAAACTCACCAGGCTGAGATTTTCAAATGAGTACAATCCGCCGGTTTTTGTACATGCACATGGAAGACGCGGGACCGGAGTGGTCATCTTCCCCTGCAGGTGTGTCCGGTGTGTCCTTAGTTTTATCCAACACACCTGCCACCGCCACCTGTTGTTCTGTCCGACGACGTTTAAAAACAAATTTATCCATGATAAATTTTGACCAGCTTACTAACGTGAGCTTAATAACATGAGTGAATATAAGCCGCCAACGCTAATTACAAGAGCCAGGTAACTTAGTTAATCAACTAGGAGCTACTGTCTCTCGAGCATACACTAAAAGCGCGCTCACATGAGTGACGTATGGACTGACAGGACCCCACTGATCTCAGGAGGGACCCCGATGAGTGACAGTTGTCATCGCAGCTGCCTGAATGCCGTTACGACGCGCCGCGGTGGTGCTGTTGGACTCTGCACTTTTCTTGGTTGTTTTATGGTAGGGCTAACACAATTCTTGATGGGGCTATAGCCTAACCAAGCCCTACCCTGGCGCCGCCTATGCATATCCCTGCCGGCTTCCAGAGGGTTTCCGCCGTTGCCTACAGTCCCCAGACCTGCCTTCACCGCAGGCCTCCTGATCGGCCACTGTCACTCACCCCGACCTCCTGGTTTTCCCCCGGACTGACTTTGATGTCTGCATTTGGGTCCTAAGAAAAAACCCCACCATACCAGATATGGTGCTAAAATATTACTCTGTAAAAGTGACGGTCACCCATTCAAATAGTACTTGGGTAAAAGTCTTAAAGGGGACATATTATGCAAAACTCACTTTTGCCTTGCTTTAGTATGTATATTTGCGTATCCGGAGTGCCTCCCCACCCCTTAAGCATGATTTTTCGACAACTAAGTCAATATTTCGTAAACTACTGGAGTCAGGGATTGGGTCTCTAAACGAGCCGTTTTGCATACTCCAGTCCTGGCGCTGGCTATCTCCTCCCACACTTGGCCAGCTACCTGGACGAGGATCCGCCATTTTTCTCGTTCTCGCTTAACTTGTATGCGCTACCATGTACAACCCGAAAGCCGAGCACTGCTGCTCTGTCGTCGGATGCACGGATCCTCCTGTTTCGCTACATGGCCTCCCTACCAAAGAGGATATCAGAGCGAAGCGGCTACATTTTATTTATCAGGGAAACGTCCCAGCTTCAGTGAGTAAAAGTGTTACGTCTGTGCCAGTCACTTCACGTCGGACTGCTTCAGCAACCAGGGTCAGGACTGGACGCTGGACTGGCAACAAGATTGTCCCTTAAAAGATGGATCCATACCCACTGTCAATGATGGAACTGTAAGTATTTAAAAAACAGTGTAGTTTGTGTTACTTTGGCGTTTAGCACATGAGCTAACGCTAATGCTAACGCTAACCGTCGATGTAAATATGAGGCTGAACTAACGCGAAGTTATCGACGTTGGGCTTACTGGCCGTAGTATTCACGATTTGTCATATCAGCACTCTTTTAAAACATGACAGTGAATTGAGAAAATGAATTAGGATAGAGATTTTATCGCTTCTAACCGGCCGGTGAACCACTGCTCGGCCGTGAACAAGCAGAGGAGACGGGGTGAAATGTCTCGGTTGTTAGCGGACGGTGAGCTACTGTTCCTCCGTGAACACGCAGAGGAGACGGGGTGAAATGTCTCGGTTGTTAGCGGACGGTGAGCTACTGTTCCTCCGCGAACACGCAAAGGAGACGGGGTGAAATGTCTCGGTTGTTAGCGGACGGTGAGCTACTGTTCCTCCGCGAACACGCAGAGGAGACGGGGTGAAATGTCTCGGTTGTTCGCGGACGGTAAGCTACAATTCATTAGCATGTTGTGCTAAAGGACAGTGACCTGCACGTTACCTGCAGTAAAGCAATCACTACTTTGTTTTGGAGCCGGAGAGAGGGGTTAGCTGCTACATGTCTGTTGTGCTACTATCAGTTATATGCAGGCATGGACACAGAAAAGTTGCTTCGCAAATGTGTATAGCTTGTTGCCATGGTCACGCGATGCTGTCCTCACGTCTTCCGCCCGGCAGGAAGAGGTGGGCGGCGCACGCAGTAGCTCATTAGCATAAAAGGGAAAGGCACTCAAACCAGCCGCTTAAAACAGGGCTGTGAAACTGGTGTGTAAACACCCCTGCTGTGCTCAATCCTTCGGTTTTTTCGACCAAAGCATGTTACTATCATTCCATTTAGACATCAAGGAACCATGTCAACAAGCAGAAATGAGCATAATATGTCACCTTTAAAGTATCTGTATTATATGTACTTAAGTATCAAAAGTACAAGTAAAAGTAATTTATATATACAGTACATACATGTATATACTGTATGCTATTGGTTGATCATTGGATCCATTATTTAGCATTTTTCAAAGTATCACTGTATTTTTTGATCCGTTACTGCTAAATTAAAATTAATCTAAAAATGTGCTGTTTTGGCTCTGATTCAAAGTACCAAGTAACTTAATTAACTTAACTTATTTGATAAACGTAGTGGAGTAAAAAGTACAATAGTTGGCTCTGATGGAAAGTAACTTGCCTCCAAAATGTGGTGGAGTGAAAGTATAAAGGAGCAGAAAGTAATAGAAAGAAAGTCCAAGTACCTCAAAATTGTACTCAAATACAGTACATGTAAATGTACTTAGTTACATTCCATCACTGCTAGTAATGCAATTGACTGTGAGACAAGATAGGTCACATTTGATTGATGCTAACAGATCAATGCAACACAGCAGACAGTTGTGTCAGAGAGGAATTTCTTTGCTTGGGTAGAGTTTGAAGCAGATATAAACAGGATTTTTCATCTTCAAGAGGACCATTGACCTGAATGGTTTAGAGTTTGTGAGCTACACATTGATCAAACATCACTGTGGTTTTAGACCTTTGTACTGACCTTTGTAATAGCAATGCAAAAAATGCAAAAGCATGCAAAGTCATAGTAAGGGTGATTTTTTTTGTCACCCTCTCCTCCTAAAATAGAGCAAGAGTTTTAAAATTCATGAGAAAATATAAACAGTAACTTAACATGACGTAGAGAGAGCAGATAAACAAGATCTTTGACCAGAGAGAAAAAAAACACAGAAATAGTTTACAATCCAAAAGGCATGTCCTTAGTGGACCCTCCCTGAATAAATAAAGTTAAAAACAAACAAAACCTGAAAACTCAGATCATGTAAATAAACTGAAATTGTTGACAGATGTGTGCACATCTTTGAAATAAAGATACACATATGCAAGTGTCAAAATCTCCTTCTCAGGACTGTTATATTTGGTCTGGTTTTGGTTATTAAATGGTTGTAAACAGATGGTGATATGATGTCTGTTCATCAGATGTGGTGTTGGCTTCATTGCAAAAAACTGTAATGCCTCAGAATCAATATGTCAATATGTTTTCTATTTTGGCAGCAGAAAAGTAATAGAAATCCCCCGGGTTGATCACTTACATTGACAAAATAATTTTAAAATATGCAAACAAGACATTTTCTTGTTGAAAATGCACTTATTTTCATAAATTTCGAAAACAGAAAGCTGCAATTCTTGTTTCATTTTGTTGATACATTAGAGTCAAATGACATTACAGAGGTAATGTAGGATATCTCTTTTTATCACTTAGGAAATACTGTTAAAGGGGAATTGCCGTTTTTTACAACCCGGACCTTATTTCTAGCATAAAATACGATCATTTACTCACCCAGATAACTTTGATGTCATTTGGAGTCGTTCGGACGAAATTATTTCCAGTGGAGCGCCGCCTATATCCATATACTGCGAGTGACTGGGGCACCGAAGCGCAGAACTGAATGAATGAACTGAATAGTGCTATTCCCCTCTGAGTCCGGGGTTGCCTGTTATCAACATCCGGGGTCTGTAGGTTGACCTAGCCGTTAAGCCTAGCCGCAGCCATTTGTTGTTCTTTGGCCAGCTGTTCCTCTCTCTGCCTCCGCATCCTCCTTTCAACGAGCTCCTCATCCGTGTACTCTGGCTCAAAACGGTAAGGACGTCCATTACAAAGAAAGTCATCGTCCACCACCTCAGAATCGGAAAAATATTCAGCCATGTTGCAAAAAACTAGCAGTAGCAAACTACAGGTAAACAAGCCGGCTGTCGCGGGTGCGCGCAGCTTTCAGAGATGACATCATCCAGGTCAGAGGTTAGTAGGTCAACCTACAGACCCCGGATGTTGATAACAGGCAACCCCGGGGAATAGCACTAGCGTATCATAACAAAATATTGGTGAAATGAACTAGTTTTGCGGCAGATAATGTGTTAGAGGCTGCGCTTCGGTGCCCCGATCACTCGCATTATATGAATATACACGGTGCTCCACTGGATCTAATTTCGTCCGAACGACTCCAAATGACACCAAAGTTATCTGGGTGAGTAAATGATCGTATTTTATGCTAGAAATAAGGTCCGGGTTGTAAAAAACGGCAATTCCCCTTTAACAGCCTTTAAACATTTTTTCAAGTTTTTAGGAATAAAATTTTATATAAATGAGGCTATGAATAATGTATGAACAAACACCTTTTCCTTCAGAATACAGACAGGAATAAATTGGACAGCTTAGTGTATGTAAGTGCCACTTGTACAGAAACTGCTCCTGGTCCTCTGAGACACAAGACAGCCTTCTTCTGACAGGACGACTGCTGATTGGACTCTTGTGTTGTTTATTTGGTAGAACTTTCTCTCAGTGAACTAAGCTTGATGTGTTGATGTCCTGGTGGTGTGCTCACTTTGGCTCTGCCTGATCGTGCTTTGGATACAACTGATCCAGTTTCTGTAAAGTGTTTTAGACTTACATTCGCTGCCCCAGAAACCTTTAGTCTAGCCATGATTTGACACTGACAAAGCCCCTCTTTGATTAGAATAACAATTTGACTTCTGACACCTTTGCTTAGTTCTGATGCCATGTTTCCCACGATCACAATGGCAATCTGGAAGCAATGATCTGCTGGAAACTTGAGGCACAGCCATATTTATAACAGGGCCACTGATGATTAAACCAAAATGAGTGTCAATTAACCCATGCTTTAATGGAAGATGGCTTATTAAATGGCTTATTTCTATTTATAGGAAAAACAGCTAAAATATTTGCTGTATTTCTTTGTTTTAGTTCTTTTAGTAGTGTCATCTTTTTGTAGGCCATGATCTCTCATGAGATTTCCTATGAAAATCTGAGAAATCGACAATTGCTGTTAACAGTTACTGTGGCAAGACATGCTTGTGCTTGTGGTAATGTTTCACTAATAGTATCACTTGAGGCAGACTATGACAAACTTTTTAACTTGCTAATGGCAGCACAAGGATGGCAACAACTCTATCATGGTTTGTCATTATGCATGCTTTTCACAAATTACACATTTTCTGACTATTTAACCCAGTGATAGATGTGTGGTGTAAGCAGGGAATGTGGCAACTGATAAATGATGGGACAGACAGACAGACAGACAGACAGACAGACAGTCAGTCAGTCAGTCAGTCAGTCAGTCGGGATGCCATCCTGTCAACATAGTTGCAGCACTTCCTCCCCTTAAAAGATTAGTTTATCACCAGCATACTGCTGGAGGAATCCAGCCTGTCTGCTCTCAACAGGCTGCTCCAGCTGAACTCTACTAGCTGCATTTTTTCTGCTTCTCAATTAAACATTAAGAGGTCCCTTGAAAAGTTTACCTTTTGCCCACTGACAGTGTAATGTGTGTAACTCATTAGCTTGTTGTTGAATCAAAGCATGGTAGATTGAACTTTTTATGGAGTGCCCCTGGGATGTGTTCATGGAGATAGTGTTGATTGTTGTCTATATATTCTTAACTAATGTTTATAATGTGTCTTTATTTTTCTTTTCAGTGTGACTTTTGTCTTTCTTTCTGAACTTCCTCCAGTCAACAGTTTACTCATTCCCCTATTACAGGTAATCATTGACCACCTGGCCAAAAATAGCACTCAGACCTTGCTTCTGTGAACAATAAGTGAACTGTTTTTTCTGAATTGCATCTATGAAGGGTATAGGCCTAATCATTTTCTCTAATCGAGACCATTTACTCATTGGAGAACGCAAAGATCAGAGGAATGTGCAGAGTTAATAAAATTACGAGTTCATACTGAGGTGACATTCAGAAGGGTCTGTGTAGGAATGACAGGACTCTAACGTCTGGCCTTCCTCTCTCCCAGTTTATGTCTTTTCACTTCTGTTTGATGTCAGTGGATATATCCACCCCCCAACAAGGTTCAGGGGTCTGAAACCTCTGACCCAGTATTCAGGAAAAAAGAGAAACTTTCAGCATTAAAATGGTTAAAAATGACTCGACCTATGTTAAATAATTTGCTGACTTGTGTATTTACATTATCCCAAATTTTCAAACCAGAGAAATCGGTGAGTTTCATTCGCTCACCTGTGTCTTTAATTTTCAGGAGAGAGTCAGAGAGTGACGAGGGAAGTAGGGAAACAAGACTCAACGTAACATGGAGAAAACTTAAACATTACCTCATCCAAGGGCATTTGTGCACGAGTCACATCAGATAGATTTTCATCAGCAGTGGTGGTTGTTCAATGTTGTGTCCACCACCTACTCACAGAGTTTTACTGCAGGATCATTTGTGTTTATTCCTGTTACTCACTCAGGTGCCTTATGCAGTATGATGTTTGGGGGCCCTATCTGTGAAACTATGGTGTGGGTTTCCAAACCCTTTTCATTTATTTATTTATTTATTACATAATTATTCATTACATTATACAGTGACGACTCAAAGCATATACCAAAAATATGAGGAGGCGCAGTGAAGAAAAACAGCAAAACTTGAGCACAGTCACGATGGTGAAATTGGTGATGTACATCAGTATCCCATATGTAGATGCAGTGGTCTGCGACCTGCAAATCAGTTTAGTGTGAAAGCTATAGAGAATTACAATGTAGGTGACTGTGTCGATGCCAGTTAAAAAAAACTGCAAATGTCAATAAATCGTCCAAATGTCTATGTTGTCAGCCTTATATCTTTGTCATGTTCGTGTCTCTACTCACATATAGGTGGGACAGTCTGAGGCGTTTGTTTATGCCTAGCTCAACGCAGTGTGGAGATCACTGTTAGCGGTGGGAGTGCGCTGTGCCTACATTAACTTGTGATACAACATGTTATCATTGATTGTGTCTTATATTCCACACTCCATTCAAATGGTTACAAACTGTGATTATTGTCAGCCGTATACTTGTATCATACATGCAGGACAACTTGGGAACTGCTGACACAGTCATAGAGCCTGTAGTGAAACATACATATAATGTTACATATTGATACGCCAAGATCAACCTATGATACATCTGTATCTACCATCTATCATGGTTCATAGCAGACTACAGAAATGTATCTCACACATTACAACCCTTTCCTACACAAGTCAGCAAACCGTCATCCTAATTACACACAACTGTAACCCATGTTCTTCCTGAAAGGCTGAGGCTCTACCCACAAAAATGTGCTTCCTTCCTTTTTTGATAAAAGGGTTCTTCAGGGGTCTTTGTCAGACTAATGCTGCAAACGTTGCTCTCAGAACTTGGAAAGAACAACCAATGCTCATCCTTCCAAGTCAGAAACTCAGGCAAAAACCCTGAAGCCCGTCGGGGGGCGCCGCACATAGTGAACAAATTATTTTCATCTCCATTCCCTTGGTTTATGCTTGATACAAGTCCTTGGGAGCCTGCGGTAGGAGCTGACTCCTCCCATCTCCCATCTCACTGATTTAACAGAAAACAGCAGTTACGGGAGTAAGTAAGACTTGCCATACGAACTCCTGTTTGCTGTGGGTGTCCATGTCAACTTCCGACTGGCAATGGATTACAGCATAAGGGTTCCATTAAGAACCAGTTCTACACAAAGAAACCATTTTGGAAGGAGGGTTAAATTTTGAATGTAGGTTTAGGTTTGAGGTTTGGTGGTATGGTTTGATTCAGAACCAACAGATCTATGGCATTATTACACGTTTTGGCAACTTGTATAAAGACAAAAAGGATTTCTATATAATTTAAACCTTTTTCATGACGGGAACAAGTACTCCCCTTGCTAAAGGTTAAAACTGAAAAACCAGGACAAAAATGACATTTCCCAACATAAACCACCATGTTACGAACATACACGCTCCCAACACTAGCTGAAACACTAACAAAAACTTACATTTGCATTTTGGAACCTAAGACAGCAAACTTAACAAGTAAAATTGGTGGACAGATTCTCTGTGACGTCACCCATAGGTTTCTAAAGAGCATAAATGAAGCTCAGTGTGGATCGTACTGGACGTCGCCATCTTGGCAGTACCTGACTCCGCCTAACTCTAAACTACATGGGCAAAGATGTGAAGATTGACAAATTACTCCTCTCGTTATATGTGCGATTTTGGCCCTGGGGTCATTTGCCCCAAACTGACAGGATAATTAACTGTACATTAGCAGCAAGATAGCGAGCAATAACCAGCACAGAGTCCAGTTAGTTCACTTAACTGCACAGCAAGACATATTTTCTGTCCGATATGTGCATTAAAAATTCTCCAAATTGCATCAACACCACAAATATGGCCAAAAGGTGAAGTTCAATGACTAGAATTAGCGGAGGTGAAGCCCAGCAGACAGCTCACAACTAGCTGTCACTCAAAACGGCCACACCCTTAATTATGCAAATTAATTATATAGCACCCTTTTTTCATCAAAATGCAATTCAAAGTGCTTTACAAATAATTGATAAAACATGGGATATTAACTGAACAAAAACAGATTGAGAGACTAATGCACACCAACAGCAATAAAAGATGAGTTGTTAAAATAATAATAAAGGAAAAAAAAGATAAATACAAGCAATAAAAATAACAATAAACATGATAAATTACTGTCTTAAAATTCAATAGAATACAAAAAAAAATAGAATATAATGCTCCTCTTCCACTGGTCAAAAATCCCACTTAAACCCGCTAAGATCAGGCTTTTGTGTACAATGGGAATGTGTAAACTCTGCGTTTACACCTGGGTCAATTGACTCTGCAGTAGACACAGGTTTTTAACGTAAGATGATCTCAAAGTAAGACCTGGGTGAACACGCTAAATTCCGTGATGATGCGTTATCAACATCCGGTGGTGGCGCATAAATGGAAGGAATGCGGCCCATAGACATATATACGTAAATGCCACAGTGACTCGCTGGATCGTACATTGATGTCGGCGTCATATTGGATGTGGCAGGTCGGCCCTGTAAACAAATACATGTAGACGTAAAAACTGTGAGTTTTCTGAATAAAAAGCACTAAGCACTTTACATTTAATAGATTTTGACTAATCGTTTTTATATTCCATGATTTATATTCATTTAAGTACTGAAAATGACAATCATTGAGAAATAAGAGTCTGCAAATCAAAATAAGACACTACAACTGGCAGTGAGTCTGCTTTCTTTTCTTTTAGCAGTTAGTGATTTACTCCATGACAGAACATTTTAGATACTTCTTTTTTTGTTTACACAATAAATACAATATACAAAAACATTTCATGGTAGAAAAAAAAGTAAACTTGCAGTAGGCTGCTATTATAAATATGCACACTATATTATGCAAGTCAGTTGTCCATATTTTGTTTGTTCAATAATATATCAGGACTAATTGCTTAAGACATTTTCACCAGTTAAGCAAGTGAAGGCATTTCCATTTCCTCTTAAAAATATGGGGTGAAAAGTACCAGTATAATTAACACTAAACACAACAGACTGATTCAAAATTCAAGATTACTTTATATGTCCCAAGGGAAATTTGCCACATAAAAAATACATACACTTGGTGCAATAACAGACATAAGTGTCATGCTCACATTGAGACCAAGTCATTCAGGTCTAAAGGAAAACAAGAAGCATACTCTGTGCCACACATGCTTTTTATAAAGGAGTCCTATTCACACATTCTTGGGATTAATAAACTACTCTAAAGTGTTTCCCCTAGGATGGAGTTGTAGCAGTGGAGGTGACTTGTGCGCCATAAAGTACATATGAGGTGCCATTCTCAATTTGCAACTGAGTAATGACAGGAGTTTGGAATGGTGCTCTCCTCAACAGATGACAATGAACTTCCATAAATAAGTCAATCCTGGTTGTCATGTTTTATGACAACACAAAAGACCCCTGTGGCTATTTTTTTAAGGCTTTTCCAGACTCCACTGACATTTCTCTGCCGAAGATGGAGGACCAGCTGCAGCAGAGAATCGAATGGAGTCTGGAAAAGCCTTAAAAACATCTCAGGGCAGAGGAAACCAGACTCCCAGGCTGCGGGGGATCGGACGTGGGTGAATGACCTGAACCTATTCTTCAATAGGTTTGACCAGACACCCACCCCTCCCCCGACCCAGTCATCTCTGCTGCCCCCCACCACCTCTTCCATACCCGCTGTTTCCTGCCCGATTCTTACCTCTACCTCCCTTTCCACTGCTTTCATGTTGCAGACTTCCCACTGCCCCCCCTGACATTCACCCACCTCCCCCACCCGACACTCAGCCCCCCTGCTCCAATCTGTCCATCTCCACTATCCAGGTGAGAAATCAGTTGTAGAAGATGAAGGTGAAGAAGGCTACAGGTCCAGACGGGATCAGCTCCAGGCTCCTCAAGTCCTGTGCAGACCAGCTGTGCAGGATTGTGGAGTACATCTTCAACATGAGCCTGAAGCTGGGAAAAGTGCCACTGCTGTGGAAAACCTCCTGCGTGGTACAAGTACCAAAGATCCCTCACCCTAAGGACTTCAACAACTACAGACCAGTTGCTCTCACTTCACACCTGATGAAGACCCTGGAGCGGCTGGTCCTCGTCCATCTCCGCCCTCTGGTGGGTTTTATGGACCCACTCCAGTTTGCCTACCAGCTTGGCATCGGAGTGGATGACACCATCATCTTCCTCCTGGACAGATCACTGTCTCACCTGGAAAAGCCTGGAAGCACTGTGAGGATCATGTTCTTTGATTTCTCCAGTGATTTCAACACCATACAGCCTGCACTTTTGGGGGACAAGCTGGAGCGGGGTGGACCAACACCTCACGTCCTGGATCCTCGACTACCTCACCAACCGGCCACAGTATGTGAGGACTCGGGACTGTGTGTCGGACATGGTCGTCTGCAGTACGGGGGCCCCACAGGGAACAGTCCTGGCCCCTTTCCTGTTCACCCTGTACACTGCAGACTTCTCCCACCAATCACCCCACCGCCATCTACAAAAGTTCTCTGACGACTCTGCTATCGTCGGCCTCATCAGGGACGGGGACGACAGAGCCTACAGAGAACTTATTCAGGACTTTGTAGACTGGTGCCAGCGGAACCACCTCCAGCTCAACGCCGGGAAGACCAAAGAGCTGGTGGTGGATTTCCGCAGGCACAAACAACCCTGCACACAGGTGAACATCCAGGGAACAGACATTGAGATGGTGACATCTTACAAGTACCTGGGACTACACCTGAACAATAAACTGGACTGAACTGATCACACTGCAGCAACCTATAAGAAAGGTCAAAGCAGACTCCATCTGCTGAGGAAGCTCAGGTCCTTTGGAGTGCAGGAGGCACTCCTGACTTCTTTCTATGACTCTGTGGTGGCATCAGCCATTTTCTATGGAGTAGTCTGCTAGAGCAGCAGCATCTCGGCAGCAGACAGGAAGAGACTTGATAAACTTATCAAGAAGGCCAGCTCCGTCCTGGGATGCCCTCTTGACCCAGTGCAGGTGGTGGGAGAGAGCAGGATGATGGATAAGCTGTCATCGCTGCTGGTGAAGGCGTCCCACCCCCTGCAGGTCACTATCACCGCACTGGTCAGCTCCTTCAGCGACAGACTGATATACTCCAAGTGTGTGAAGGAGAGGTAGCACAGGTCCTTCCTTCCTGCTGCTGTTAGACTGTACAACCAGCACTGCTCCCAGTAGACCTCACATGTGCACTCAAACTCTACACATATTCTCATCCTCACTTTGGTTTGCACTAACTGGACAATTTTTAATACCCATATTTATTATTTGTAAATAAAAATACACTGCCCACACTGTTCATATTGTAAATATTATGTTTATATGAGTCTATTCTATTTCTTATCTTTTTTTAAATTATATTGTTTACTTTATATTTTCACTATTGTCTATTGTAATATTCCTGACCGTTGGCTGCTGTAACAAAGAAATTTCCCCATTTGCGGGACAAATAAAGGAATTCTGATTCTGATTCTAAAACTAGTCTCCCAGGGCCAAGCCACATGGACCCTTTAGAGCTGTCCAAGACACCTTGCCTTTGATGGAATGACATCTCTTGGCAAAGATCTGAATGTAAAGGTGAAGAAATTCAATGGAAACAATGAGAGTAAGCATCACTTCCTTAACTTATGCCTTCTGATTGGGGCTGGGTGAAGGTAGCAGCAAGGTGACAGCCACTGTGGAACACACTTCCAGAAGTCTCACAAAGCTGCTATGAACCTACCTGTATCAGAAGGCTTCTTGATGGATCATCCACTGAACACTGTTTCAATTATCCACAGAACCAATAAAATAAAATAAAAATATCTGGTTTCTTGCCACTTGTTTACCATATGATATTGACAATGATAGGTCAGACACTGCATTGAGAAGGCCACCCACAGCTAGGTAGCTGCTTTTAATGTGGGCTACGCTATGATAAAATGGTGAAACAAAGCAGTTTGATTCAGTTTGTAACAAAAAGATGTTGTGAGGAGCAGGAGGAAGTGTATTCAGCTCAAGTATAGCCGGCCCCTACTTCAGTTTCTCCTGAGCTCGTCCAAAGTAATGACATGTACATGACTGCTATTTCAGCCCTCTTCCCGTCAGCAGCAGCAGCAATGTGCAAATTAGCTCCCAATTCTCCACCCCTCCATGCCAAAGCACAGGCATCCAACCATGCACTCAGAAATGTGTTTGCCGTGTGTATGTGTGTCCGTGGTGCATGTGGTTATAAGGCTGGTTTGCAAGCTAGATGTTAAAGTCTAATGTTTAAAGTTACTGAGCATGTTGTTGCAGTTGTGTACTTGTATCCATGCACTTGATACTGTTGCTGTTGCGTCTGTCAGCCGTGTGTGTTTGGGAATAAGTGGTCACTGCACCAGGCTATGCAATGCTGTTAATGTTCCTCTTGGTGCCTGTAACATTACCTATGATGTGGCTTGTTTATTTAAACTGACGTGCATTCAGGCAAGTAGTTGTAATGTCCTATTTTAGTTGACATGTGTTTCAGAACCTAATAAGAAGGATTGTTTTTAGGGTTAAGTAGGCCCTCCTAATTTTTTCTCTATTATGATTTCTGCCTACGCTACTGCTATGAACATATCTATTGTGCATGCAATAAAGGTTGTATTACGTGCTGCAAGAGCAATAATGCTTCGCTCAAGTGTACTGCCTTTTGGTCATGCTCAGGAGATGGCTAGGCTCAGGAAGGTCATGCATGATTATGCTGAACTGATAATAGGAGCTGGAGGACAGACTCTGCATTACTTTGTTGTTAGTAGATAGGTTATGATTTATCCAATGTAGCAACTGGACCTTGGCATAATGCTAACCGTGTTTCTTTTCTTCCCTCTCTGCTATGTCACCATTGCTGGAGATCAGATGAATACAGACCTGTTCCCCCGAGACCTATGCAGCCACTCCTGTTTGGTTGGCTCATTCTCAGAGTGTCTCTCCTCCCTATCCATCATTGTTCCAAGAATTTGAGAAAAATAATTTCAACAAACTCATTAAAAATTGAATACATTTGAATACATTTTCTCAATTTAAACATTGGTAATTGTAACATAATTTATGTTAAAATGTTGGATGACCACAAATAAAATAAACAGGATTCAATCATTTTTTTTGCCTTATCTGTATAATACAACATGATTCTCTGTAGGAGACATGAGGGTTACATGTGAAACCCTTTTAAAAAGGCTATATTTAGAGCCCACTGGCTGGGTTCTAGATGAAACCCTTTGAATATAAAAGGGTTTTTCGGAAGAACCCACTTGAGTGGGTTTGAGATGAAACCCTTGGAATTAAGTTTGGTATAAGTGTCTCAATCCTAAAGTCATGGCAAATAAAAGTGTCTTGTGTCTTACAGTCTGCAACCTTCCAACAGTCATTTTAAACAGTAAACCACACGGGTAGAAGAGTCATACTGTTACTTCAGAGTCGCTCCAGTCCAAATTGTTTGTGGCTGAAGCTGCAGCAGAACACAATTTTGACCTTCATAGAGCCCTGCTGTCTATTCCTGTCCTAGACTGATCCCATACTCCCACGCCATTACATCATGCCTTCCCCTTCCCCCTGGCTGTGGAAAGATTAGTATACACATGCTGTAAATGTGACCGCTCTAGTGCCACCTTTACACAGATAAGGCTATTTTCACACAACAAGAATGGTGTTGCATATATTTAGCATTAGTTCATGCTATTTTTAACCCAATCACCTAAATAAACCAAGGAAGTACTTTTTCCAATCACTACAGCTCTTTGTTACTGGTTGTTGGATTAGGTGCAAGGTGCTGACATTTTTTTCCGTTAAGAAATCGTGTAAGTATAATAAAACACATTTAATCCTGAAAAAAACCCATTTCACTGGGTCAGATCTTGCAAGTGTATACAGATTGGTGCTGTCGATTTATGTATTAAAATGAGTTGTACAGCACTGTCAGAGTCTTTATTATGGCCACTAATTAACTCTGGGCTTCTGTTAAAGAGAGGTTTGATAGGTGTGTCGAAGGCCTTAATTCTCATTAGCTGTGCCTCTGTGCTGCTGCGCTGGGAATAAGATGCCCTTTATTCATTCCACACTTTCCTTTCTGACTTTTAATTAGTTTCATCTGTGTAACATGTTTGAGCTGAGTTATTGAGCTGAACTATAAACCAAAAAAACAAAAAGATTTTAGATAAATAAAAACGTAAATATGCGTAAATTAAATACAATTTTCAACTGCTATATGCATAAACACCTCTACATATTTAAAATCAAAGTGCCAAATGTGTAAAATCTTTAAAATCTGTAAAATAATTTAAAATAAATAACTGGCTTTCAGTCCATTAAGCTCAAGAAACAGCTTCTGAAACACTTCAAAAGTACATTTAAGTTCCTTGCGATAGCTCTGATTCACAGCATATATTATGCCCATCAGCAAAGCGCAGCATGTTGGGATATCCTTTCGCTCCAGGATTTTGGTTCCCTTGACCACAATGGTTGCCATCTTGTGGTCAGATCCTGGGGTGGACTGGTCACAGATGATGGCAATCTTCATCACTTGCCTATCAAGGCCTGTCTCAAACTCTTCTGTGTCCTTGTAAAGTAAATAAAAGGATAGGTTAGTGTGTTAGAGATAATGAATTGAATGATTACTGCTGGCATTTTAGACCCTTTGTATTGTAAAACACGATAATGGTAAGATAACACATGCCTGTTATTGCCATAACAACAAAAAAGAAACATTCCACCTTTGGTACATTTACCCCTCTCACAGAACTATCCACAGTTCAAATGCTGGTAATGCTGGTTATCAAACCGCAATTTGCCTACAGTGAAACTACAAGGCTATCTCTGCGAATGCAAAATTTAATCATAAGGGAAAAGAGGGAAAAGAGGAGGGAAAAGAGGGAAAGCCCTCTCTAGCTGAGCAGATTTGTCAAATGAATCCTTTGTTATCCACTATTATGCTAAACTAAAGGGTAGGATGGCCAAATTAAACTGCTAAATATGACTAGCGTTAGTTATGTGTAGTAGTACAACATATTTCATCAACAGCATTAGCAGGTGTAGCCTAACTTTCGAACATGAGTCCAATATTTTTTTCAAAGGGGCTTTATTGGCATGAAAGTTTAATATTGGTCACATCACAATTCAGAGTATGCCCAAATTAATTGCTAGTAGAAGTGTGCAGAAGTAGAATTTAATTATAAATGAAATGATACTCACTTTGAAAATGTCCGTTGTATTTGTTCAGCCTCCAGGTCCTCTAACACACGGCTAACTGTCTGAACTTGTCCAAGCATGTAAAGTGGGGGAGGGGACTCAAGGTGGAGAAAATTATAAGTTATCAAGCCAATTTTTTTAAGTTACTACAACTTAAATTTTGTGTTCAATCAATCAACACAGAAAATTGAGTTGAAATTACACACAATGTTAAGTTGTTGTAGTCACCAACATTGTTGTGTCAACACAACTCATCAAAATAATGTGGTAACAGGTCCCCTGAATTATTTTTTAGAGTGTAGACTGTAGCTATTAGAATATTAAATTTAAATATATATATCTATATCTATATCTATATATATATATATACACACACACAAAAAACTAAAACAACAATTACTAACAATTCAAAATATGTTTAATAGTTATTAACTCTATATTTGCCTCCAAGATATAGTTCGCACACATGCAATGAACTGCAAACAATGTCATTAAAACCTCTTTAGCGCCCTTCTTCCACCACCCTTGACTTCCCACTGCGTTCTGACAGATATCAATGGCATTACCTCAGGCTGCAGGGACCCCCACAGTCACTAATGCCCTGGCATTAACACACAGAACAGAAAGTAACCCAGTGTCGACATGAATAGTGACGGCACTCACACTCACTAACACAACAACCTGCATTCATAAGATGAAACACTAATCTAAAGCCAACAAGTCCTCGGGAAGCCATTTTGAGTTTGTCCATAGGAACCGGATGACTGCATGAACAACACCTTTCACAGTCCACCTGTGACTAATTATCTGCTTATTTCAGTACATGAGGTTTACCATTAAACCTAATATTGCATAAGACAATGTGCCAAGGCAGTGCCAAAGCAGCACCTGTGGATAAATATGTCAGTGACAGAGATGGGTTAGGGTCCTAAAACCCGGAAATCAGGTAGCATTTTTGAGCTTCTGGTTCTCTCGTCTCAAAGTCTATGAGTTTTTTTAATCGGCTTTAAAATGCCTGAAATAAAGTCTGTGGTTAACAAAAGTTTGGTTTTGTTCTACAACATAAAATATGTCAATAAATACCCCACATTTGAATTATAAAGCTCTTACGTGTGTTGACAATGGCGGTTGCTAACAAGTGTCTGAATGAGACTATAGAGGTTGTCAGGGACATTAAAGGGTCTCTATGTAGTTTTGGAGAAGAAATTCAAACTTTAATATTTACAATATTAATGAGGAAATAATACAAACTTAGAAATATGTATTTTTTCCATCAGTGAATAAACAAGCTGTTCTTAGAGGAAAATAAGGTCCCAGAACACTGTTTGAAGCTAGTTTTGATAACAATACACTGCCCACACTGTTTATAATTACACTGTTTATATTTGTATGTCATGGTTCAGTGTCTGTTTTACTTTGAAGTTTTACCCTTGTGTGTTGCATCGTGCTTGTCAGTTCCTCCTGTGTGTTTTTCCGTTGATTCCCTCACTTGTCCATGTCCCTCCGCACTCCACCTGTTCCTCGTTCCGTCACAGTGTGTCTGTATATACCCTTTGTTCTCCCTCATGTCTTTGTGAGATTGTTTTCGTTTCCCTCCGTCTTGGTCCGTGTTCTGTGTTACTCCATCATTCCTCTGTGATGTCCCTTTCCCGAACCTTCTCTGTGTTCTCCACCAGCTTCTTCCCCAGTGTCTCCTCCAGTGACTCCTCGTGTCTCCCGTTTTGGTATGTTTGTAGTTTTGGTTTCTGGTTTCTCTTTTGTTTGCACTTTGTTTTAGCCTTTAGTTGTTACTTTGTTTTTGTCTACTTGTCCCTTTTTAGTTTTTCTGTATTTCCTCTTTGTCTCTAGTTCAGCTTGTTCATTAAAAGCTCGCCCCCTTTTTCCCCCAATACTGCCTCCTGTGTGTGTGCCTGTGTGTCTGCACTTGGGATCTCATCGAGTGTAACCTTACAACATAACAGAAAGATCTGACCATAATGGACCCAGCCGGCCTCCAGTGGGTCCCAGCCCACGCCTTCACCGCCGGCCTCCAGTGGGTCCCAGCCCACGCCTTCACCGCCAGCCTCCAGTGGGTCCCAACCTACGCCTTCTAGAGGTTTCCAGCCCTCACCGCCGGCCTCCAGAGGGTTCCAGCCCTCGGCCTTCGCCGCTGGCCTCCAGTGGGTCCCAGCCCAGGCCTTCGCCGCCGACCTCCAGTGGGTCCCAGCCCACGCCTTCGCCTGCCAGCCTCCAGTGGGTCCCAGCCCACGCCTTCCAGAGGGTTCCAGCCCTCACCGCCAGCATCCAGAGGGTCCCAGCCCTCGTCGCCAGCTTCCAGTGGGTCCTAGCCCATGCCTTCCTGTTCCTGCTCCTTCATCAGCAGCCCGGCCGACTCCTGGCAGTGATTGCCAGATGGCGGTCCGGCTGACACCTGCCAGTGGTTCTCGGTCGGCGGCCCGGCCAACTCCTGCTCCTGCTCCTTTTGTCAGCAGCCCAGCCGACTCCTGGCGGTGATCCCCAGTCGACGGTCCGGCTGACACCTGCCAGTGGTTCTCCGTTGGCTCCTGTGTGTGTGCCTGTGTGTCTGCACTTGGGTTCTCATCGAGTGTAACTTTAAAACATAACATTGTACATATTATGTATTATGTATTCTATTTCTATTTCTTTCCTTTTTATTATATTGTTTATTTTTTACTATTATTATTGTTTAGTGTTATATGAACTGTCCTTTGGCTGCTGTGAGGCACAAATTTCCCCGTTTGCGGGACTAATAAAGGAGTTCTGATTCTGATTCTGATTGTGAAAGGTGGCAGGGTCCACCACATATAAACAAAGTAAAAAAGTATAAATTGTGTTGTCCCTTCAGGTCAGTTTTATCATTCAGTTTATTCAGTCAGGAAAACAAAGAGAGTTTGTTTATTTAGTTTGTTTAGGCAGAAAAAATTCAACCAATGAACGTCTTTGTCTTCTCATTAACATTTCTTGGGGAGGCTTGCCCCCTTAAACGTCATCACAGCGAACACAGAGACTCTAATCCATCTTTAAAGGCCCACTTTAGTTGCAAACTATTCTAACTCTAACTTAACTTGATCAGTTTATAATGATAGATGTATATATCATGTGACCGCAGTGTAGTCTGTTTATAGCCTAATGTTAGTTTTTAACTTCTCGCGATTTTATTTATGCTTAAAAAATCACAGTGGTGTTCATCTGTGAAGATTATCTTGCTGAACAAAACGTGTATCATAAACTTGTGTTTGTCACAGAGATTATTTTTGCCGTTAATTCAAAATGCTGGCTTCAGGGTTAGCCTACAAAAACACGTCATCCCTGCAGCTCTCTACAGACCTGGTTGTCAAGCTTTATAGTATGTTCTGTAAGGAAATGAATGAGAGAAAGAGCAAAATGTATCCTCCTAAGGGTCAGACAGGTTTGCAAGAGGAGCAATAGATATAATATATACTTAGGTGAGGGTCTCACAGAGCTTCCTAAACCAACAACATGATGTGTGAGTGGATTCTGCAGTATATTCAACAGCCAGTGAGGAACACCAGTACACTGGCTGCTATATTTTGAATTAGCATAAAGAAGCTAAATGGCTGGCACCACAATGCAGCCCATACTGCTGAATGAAGTGATTGATTGACCTGTTATTTGTTTGTCTCTGTGCCCAAAGGAACATAGTCACAGCTAGGGTAATATGGTTAAGACAGCCAAACATCCAAACATGATATGTCTCTTTTAGCTTTATTTAAAAGATAATATAACCAAAGAAGGACTGAGGAGAAGGCCAGCGAGTGAGTCAGACAGAAAGTGTGTTCTCCCTAATCACTGCAGCACTGCAGTCAGCACGCTGTCCCCCCTTGTGACAGTTTTATTATCAGAGCTGGTATGCAACACGAGTAATTTCCCCTAATGATCTCAACTGCCTTCCACACCTCAGGACAAGTGAGTGTGGCTGACATGGGTAGAGAGAGGGAGGGAGAAAGGAGGGGAGGACCGGCGTGAAAGATAATATAGGAAGAAAATAAGTAGGGTGGGTCTTGCAAGAAGATGATTGAGATCCATAATAACGCATATCAGACTGAACTGAGCGCATGCAGCTAATTTGGCATATAAAACATCCATACTACTGACATCCTAGTAAAATCAATAAACCAGCATTAGTAAAATATGTTGCTCAAGAATCATTCTTAGATAATTCTTGCTCACACATGTAATGCTGACGAAAAATGACAGCACAGCAGTATACAGTGCCGGCCCTGACCAATTTGGTGCCCTATGCAAGATTTTGGCTGGTGCCCCCTTTCATCGCAGTCAATTTCACAATCAGTTTTCATACACTCACACAGAAACTACATGCATGTATTCAAGATTTTATTTCTTTTAAGTCAAAAATATCACACCAAATAAAAACTGAAGAAAGAAACAAGTGATAAATTAAAAATACAATATACATAAGGTATTGCACAAACATATTAAAGAATATTCTATTTACATACAAAAAAAACAGTCTGTATTCTTTGGGAGGAAACCTTTTGCAGCAGAAGTAGTGCAAGCTATCATTCTTTTTTTAGTACATCAGCCAGCTTCTTTTGATTTTTTCCCCACTGACTAAGACTCTGGTAAAAAAAGTCATGTGGACATTTTCTTCCATCTTTGTTTTTGGGAAATGTGTAACTGTTTTTTATTTGAAATGGTCCTCTGTGAACTAACTCCTTTCTTACTTTGTCAGTTAGAAGAGATGGACAGTCAGCATGGTCTATTGGTGCAGCCTTTAGTCCTGATGCTGTGTCACTCTGGTGTGCTGAGGTAGAGGGGACAGGAGCACCTGATGCTGTGTCACTGGCGGTGGTGGTGAAATATTTTAAAAGTGCATCTGAAGAGAGAAGAGAAGTATATGTGACCACTGGATGTTACATTTTAATAAAAAACAGATGCTTGGTGTGTGCTATACATAAGACTAATATAGACTAATAATGAAAATACGATGAGATTCATTCAACTTTATCGTCATTGCAATGCAATTCAGTCTAACCAGAGTGCAAAAAGCAGTAAAGTGCAGTGAAATTAATATATACATATATATATATATATATATATACAGTCCTGCTCACCATTATTGGCACCCATGAAGTTTAAGTACATAATGTGGAATATTTTCTGAAAAAAATGAATCAAGTGAAACATTTTTTTTCTATAGAGAACTCGTGTTTGATACAAAAGAGCAAATGATAAACAACAATATAAAACAATTAACAATGGGAGGAAAAAATAGAAAAACTTAAAGCTTGCTGTGTCACTGGTATTGGCACCCTTTGTTGTAAATCAGTATGGAAACACATTGTGACTCACCTGTGGTAAATCACAAATGAGAATCACCTGTGATAAATTGTCTGTGCCCATGTGACATGAATTAGCCAATGAATGATGACTTCTGTGTTTTAAAAAGCCATCTGTTATCCCCTGTTCCTTTGTCACAATGGTGAAGACAAAGGAGCTGTCTGAGGACATCAGAAGTGCGATAATTGGCAAACACAAGACCTCCAAAGGGTATAAGGCCATCTCCAAAGACCTTGGTGTCCCTGTTTCAACAGTGCGTAATGTTATTAAGAAGTTTGCCAAGCATGGAACTGTCAAGAACCTCCCTGGGCGTGGGGGGAAGAGAAAAATTGATGAGAGAAGTCTTCGAAAGTTGGTGCGAATGGTGGAAAAAACACCACGTCAAACATCCAAAGACCTGAAGGCCAACCTGGAACAGTCTGGAGTCATGGTTTCAACAAGTACCATACGCCGCACACTAAACCAAACAGGGCTTCATGGGCGAAGGCCAAGGAAGACATCACTGCTGAGGAAAAGACATAAAAAGGAACAACTAATCTTTGCCAAAGAGTACCTGGACAAACCACAATCCTTCTGGGAAAATGTTCTGTGGACAGATGAAACAAAAATAGAGCTTTTTGGCAATGCACACCAACAGTTTTTTTATAGACGACGCAATGAAGCCTACAAGGAAAAGAACACCCTACCAACAGTTAAGCATGGTGGAGGATCCATAATGCTGTGGGGCTGCTTTGCTGCATCTGGTACTGGAGGCCTTGACCGTATCACAGGAATCATGAAATCAGAGAATTATCAAGAGATTTTAGAGCGAAATGTCCTACCCAGTGTAAGAAAACTTGGTTTGAGTCGAAGATCATGGGTCCTCCAGCATGACAAAGACCCAAAGCACACATCCAAAAGCACGCAGGAATGGTTGAAAAGGAAAAAATGGACTGTTTTAAAAATGGCCAGCCATGAGTCCTGATCTCAATCCGATCGAAAATCTTTGGTATGAGCTGAAATCTGCCATTGGGGAAAAGAAACCTGCAAACGTTCAAGAGCTTGAACAATTTGCAAAGACAGAGTGGGAGAAAATACCAGCTGAGAAGTGCAAGAAGCTTATAGAAGCGTATAAGAAACATTTGGAGGCTGTCATCACTGCCAAAGGGTGTGCAACCAGATATTAAAGAGGGGTGCCATTATTGCTGCACATGCTGTTTTTTCTGTTTCTTCTTTGAAATTACAATATGTAAGTTGAAAAAACAATTTTCTTTGTTAAATTACTTTGGACCTCCAATTAAAAGATCCTGGTGATATAAATTTGGTACATTTCCATTTATTTCTGACGATACTGTAGAGGTTATGCAAAAAATGAAGGGGTGCCAATAATGGTGAGCAGGACTGTATATATATATATATATATATATATATATGTAGCCTATGGATGATATGGGAAAGCTAAGGTATGGTGTATTAACAGTAATACACTTTAACTGCACTTTAACACTAATGTTAACTTTAACAAACATAAACTGTGACACAATAAACCAAAGGCTTACAACTGCCCTATTACTTATAAAGGGGATGGAAAACTAATAGCATTTTAACTAACATACAAGCAGGAAAACAAAGCCAACAGGTTAAAATAACACCTGAACAGGCCTGATGTTAACTTTCCAAATGTCCCTGATGAATTTAAGGTGGAGTAACATTAACTTACGTCGACTCAGCTATTTACTGATTATTAAACAATGCTACTATCGTCCGAAGTAAGCTAGCAAGTTAACACTCTGCTCCAACAACGGTAACTACGATGCATTAAACTATTAATTTCATTCACTTCATCACATTGACGTTACTGTACCTCTTTCTTTTTCACGTTTTTCTCCTCTTCTTTCCTTCTTTTCCTTCCCTGGGTGCCGGATGGTTTCAGTCTTTTGGACATTGTACTTCCGCTACAGTATCAATAAATGTCTCTCTTGGGTCACGGTCCGGTCAGATTCAGGCAGCTCGCCTCTCGACCCCGCCCCCAACACTCACAGAGGGCAGGTACAGACTGTACCTGGCTTGACTGTACCGCACAGTGCAACGAGCCAGCCATGAACCCAGAAAAAAGGCCTCTCCATTATTTAATAGGCTTTGCTATGAAGTTATGTTGCTGTGGGCTTATATAATATTTCGAAATAATATTAGTTATAGCACTGGTAAAAAATAGTATTATTTATTTATTATTTTTTTCTCCCCTCGTTTGCAGCGCCCCCCGTGGATGACGTCGTCCTTAGCATTCGCCTATACTGCCTATGCCCAGGGCTGGCCCTGGCAGTATATGGTGGTTAACTATGTACTTTGTTCATTTCGTTTGTCCCAAGCACAAATAACACATTCTTTGTCAGTCCTGCAAAAAGTGCATTACAGTAATCTAGTCTACTGGAAAAAAATCTGCTTTTCAGAACCCGACCGTGACAGAGAGCATCTCACTTTAGATGTATTTCTAAGACAATAAAAGGCAGTCTTGGCGATATAAGTGTAGCGTTCTGAAGTGTAAGGCGTCTAAAGTCACTCTTTCTTTGCTGACAAAAACTCAAGACTTTTCTTTAAGACGTCACACTCGTGCGCCCCACTCCTACATGCGTCCCCCCTTACAGTAGGAAATTACCTCATTTCACAATACACAATGAAATAGAATACACTGGGGGAAAAAAAAACTTGCATGTCAAACACAACACATATAGACCAAACAAGCCATGAAACAATCATCCAATGAACACAACTGTAAAACACAGCCTAGGTAACCCACAACAACAGAAGCACAAACACACACACAAAAAAAACAATACACGCAACCCCCCCTTAAAACACAGGGAGTCAGTAAACACGAGCATGTATAAAACAGTCACTCCATCACATAGTCCCCAAAACGGACAGGGGGTCGTGATGATCTACCAACCCGGGAGAACCTTGGCAGGGCAACCGCCTGTCCAGGCGAATCACCAGCACCTGAACCAGGTATCACAGTCCATGACCTTGCCAAAGAGGAAAACACTCGCAGGGCTACTGGGCGTGGCAGCATCCCCGTGCAGAGCATTGGGTGGGGAAGGGGAGAGGAGGTGTTTAGATGGGCCCTCCAAGGGAAAAGCCACAGGCAGATTGTAGCGCCGCAGCCTGTCATAGTGGACGGTCTGAAGAGGGGGCTCCTCTCCAAATGGGCTACTAATCTGATAAGTGACTCCCACCTCATCATCCCTGTCCATTCGCCATTGCACCAAGTAAGGTCCCTTCCAGTGGGGAGCCAGTTTACAGCGGCTCTCTGTGGGGTCATTCAACCACACAAGGTCCCAGACCTCGTAAGGTTCGTGCCTCAACTTGGTATCATAGAGAGTCTTTTGTTTTCTGCTTGCCACAATGTTGTTGTCCTTTGTCTGACTAAAAGCAGTGTCCAAGCGCCTGAGGAGAGAACTAGCAAAGTCCTCCAGGGACCCATCCATTGGCCTGCCTTGCACCAGTGGCCCCAGCACCACATCCACCGGCGCCTGGGCCTCCCTGCCGTGTGTGAGGAAGTATGGCGCGAGCTGTCAAAGGTGTGCCATGCAGGTGTCTGAGGACCTCGGGGACCAAAACAGCAGGGACCAAAACTTGTGCTGTTCGCCCCCCATCAGACAACCACACAACCCTGCACAATAGTCCATCAATTAAAGTCAGCCGGGGAAACTCATGCCACAGTCTCTTTAAACCCTGACCAGCATCCTTTAACCTCCACCTAGGGGGTCTCTGACCCTCTTCCAGCCGAGCCAACACCTACTTGACCTACACCTACAGCGTCACTCTGTTGGAGCTCCCTGACACTGGAGCCATTGTGTGACAGAGTGTAGACTAAGGCCCGGTCCACACAAGTCTGGGGGTTGGAAGTCAAATGGGGGCCGGAGCTGGCGTCCGCTGTAGGGGCCGTGGTGGGGACGGGAGTCTCTACGGTGCACACGGCATTGGGGTCATTGTCCATAACTGTTTGGGTACCTCTGTGCATGAGAGTGTGGGTAGCATCAGGGGCATCATTGTCCACTAGCTCTGCACTGAGGTCAGGTCTGCATGAAAGAGCATCCGCGTTAGTATATTGACTTCCACTTTTGTGCACAATTACCCAGTCATAAGGGTCCAGTTCCAGGGCCCAGCGGCTGCAATGCCCTGTTCTGTCACTATCAATGGGAAGCCGTCGGAGGCCCAACAATGGCCGGTGATCTGTAACAATGGTGAAAGGGCGAAGACCCAAATAGTGTCTGAAATGACAAACAGCCCACACTATCGCCCACAGCTCCTTGTCGTACGTAGACCATCGTCGTTCGGCTGCTGTGAGGGAGTGACTAGCATAAGCCACTACTTTCTCTAGACCGTCAGCATCTTGTGCCAACACTGCCCCCACAGCCACCTGGGAAGCGTCAGTGTATAGAATGAAACGGTGGGTGAAGTCTGGGTGACTCATTATAGGTTCAGCACAGAGAGCATCCCGCAGGAACTCAAACGCCTCCTGGCAATCTGCAGTCCACTGAAACGGGACATCCTTCCCGGTGAGGTGACTGAGGGGGGCGGCTCGCTGGGCAAAACTCCTTACAAATCTTCTGTAGTAAGAACAGAGCCCCAGGAAGGCACGCACCTCTGTAGCAGACCTTGGCACAGGCCATGACTTCACCTTCTCTGTGTTTCTGGGGTCAGGGCGAAGCCCCAGAGCAGAGATGACGTGCCCAAGGAAGACCATATGGTCCCGGGCCAGGTGGCACTTCCTGGCGTTCAGCCGTAGCCCAGCTGCTCCAATCCGGGTGAAGACCTCCCCTAGAGCAGAGAAGTGGTCCTCGAATGACCTGCTGTATATCAATATGTCATCAAGATACACCATGCAGATGTGCCACGGCAGCCCCTTTAACACCAGCTCCATAACCCGCTGGAATGTCGCCGGTGCAATTGTGAGCCCCATGGGCATGGATCTGAACTGGTAGAGGCCTTGGCTGGTGGTGAAGGCGGTCTTTTCCTGGTCCTCCTGCGCCACCTCCACCTGCCAGTAGCCGTCTGAAAAGTCCAGGGTGCTGAACCAGGTGGCCCCTGCTAGAGCATCAAGTGTATCATCGATCCGCGGCAGTGGATGGGAGTCTTTTATTGTCACAGCATTGAGACCCCTATAATTCACACAAAATCTCCATGTATTATTCTTCTTCCTGACGAGAACCACAGGAGAGGACCAAAGGCTGCAGCTCTCCTCGATGATGCCATCCTCCAGAAGGCGCTGTACCTGATTGTTTATTTCCCTCCACTTGCCGGTGGAAGTGCGGTAGGCCTGTTGCTTTATTGGGGGGTGGTTACCTGTTTGAATGTGGTGTTTGATCAGGTTGGGGTTGCCTGTTCCTCCCCATGCAGGGCTGAACACTCCCTGATGCTTCCCCAGCAAGGCCTGCAGCTGCTGCCTCTGATCGTCGGAGAGCGGACAATCAGCTACATCAGGTAGGGGGGCATCCACCTGTCGACAATCAAAAACCTCTGCAGGGGTGAGTATGTCACATTCATTAACATGGTGAAATACCCCCAGGTGAGAGCCAGGGCGCAGTTTCAGTTCCTGGTCGGTAGGGTTGACTAGCCGTGCCACAGTGCATCCATTCTTCACTGGTGCTACTGTGCGTGTGACCACCAGTCCCATGTTGTCACGCACCTCAGGCTCTAAGTAGCCCAGGTAAGAGTCAATAGTTGGCCAAGCAATGGGGGGGGGGCGGCTCCACCTGAACAGGGACAATCATCTCACTGAAAGGTGGAACAGTAGCATCAGTAGACATAGAGATGTTACAACATTTTGGAATAAAGTCTGTAGCCTGCAAGAGAGGAATGTTAATGTCTCCCATGCTGAGAAGCCCATGACCCACATCCATAACTGCATGAGTCTGCCACATGAAATCAAAACCCAGCAAGATAGCCTGTGTAGCCCCCCGCACAACATGCACAGTTTGTTCATATGACCTGCCCCCCAACTTTACTGGAAGGGCCACAGTACCTAAAGTGTTCCAATAACTGTCCATTTAATGCACGTGCACACATATACTGTGTATTCAACACACATTTATGTAAAGTTGGGATGGACATTCTGAACTTCTCAGAAATCAAAGAAACATTAGAGCCAGAGTCAATTAATACAGTCACATCAGCACCCTCTACCAGTCCTTTAACGTAGGCCGTAGCCTCGGACTCACCCTCCGAACAGGAGTCCACCATGGGGTCCGGAGCCGCTACTGCAGAGTTGTCATTGTGACCCTGTGGTGGCGACACTGGCATCCGGGTCTCGATGCCAGCTACTGGAAGTTTCCCCGCTTCTGGCCGTGCGGGGATGGAGATGGTGATCGTCGGGAGGGAGATAGAAACCTCACTCCCCGCCGCGGCTGACATTCCTCTGCGAAGTGTGGCCCACTCGGGCCCTCGCTGTCCAGCCGGCGTGGCGAGAAGCCATCCGTGGTGTCTTGGGTCCCCCGCTCTCACTGTCACCGTATCCTCCCTGAAGCCTGCGCTGCGGAGACCGGCCTCTCCTGCGGTCATCCATCCGGAAGTCCCTGGAGATGGACCTGCATCCAAACCCGCCACAATCGCAGTAACAGGCACGCCGTTGCCCTCTGCACTCCTCCGGGCTCAGCTGACGAGCCCCAGGAAAAGGGAAGCCACGACCACCACACTTAGCCCCACATGGACGTGCTCTCAAATCCTTCACCTCCGCTTGTAAAGTGTCCATCTTTGAGGTGAGTCGTTCCATGGCATGAACGAGCTTCTCTGTGGCAATAGCATTGCAGTCCACAATACTTGGCAACGCCGGATTGAGAGCGGCCACAACAGCAGGATGTGGGCTGGAGTAGGGCAATCCAGGTGTGCTTGCCCTCAGAGCCTGCGTTCACAACGGCCTGCTTATAGTCAATGCTTCCTCCACATCCGTCGCTCCCTGTTCGTGGCACTTAGCCTGGAGGGCAGGGTCAAGCCCAGCAAGAAAACGTCTAAAGGTCTCACCATTCCTGGCAGCCCTGTCATAGTCGGGGAAAGCCTCAGCCACGAGCCTGGAGACGTCGGCTGCGTAGACCTCCAAACTCTCGTTCAGCTGACGGGGCCGTGCAGAGATGTACGTCTGGAAGTATAGGAGGAACTGTTTTTGTCCAAAGGCCTCCTGTAATCTCTCCTTCACTCGCACATAGTCGCACTGAACATCTGGTGATAGACTGTCCCACAACATGAAAGCCGCGCCGTCCAGCCTCGTAGGGAGGAGATTCACCAAAGTGGCGGTGTAACTCCCGCTTCTGGCCCCCTCGTCTGTGCGCGGACCGCGGCTTCAAACTGCTTCACCCACGTAGCAAACGGGAGCTCCACTCTCACGCCACTCACGCCACCAGTCGATATAGCAGTACCTCTGAAATAATCCTCGCCCATAACGTCGCGCTTCACTCCTCCGAACATGCTGCTCCAAAGCAACCACACGAGTACAGCTAGCCGGTCAGCAGGACCGACTAGAAAGTCCAGTAATTGTCGAAAGAGAAGACTGCTCCAAAAGCCAGGACTCACTCCAATTACCGCTGCCACCAATGTAGCGTTCCAAAGTGTAAGGCGTCTAAAGTCACTCTTTCTTTGCTGACAAAAACTCAAGAACATGTACTCTTTGGAGCTAATCACACACTCCGTTTATTTTCTCTTCTCCTCTCCTCCAACTCAGTAACCACAACAATGTCGCCTCTTTAAGACGTCACACTCGCGCGCCCCACTCCTACATAAGCAATGTCTTTTAGAAAGTTAAGAACAGCAACTAAAATCACACTTAAGTTTTTGGTTTACTGACAGTAGAGTTAACAAAGAGAGAATCTGGTGCTTCAGAGCCTTTGGACCTACTAAAAGAATCTCAGACTCTAAAAAATATTTCATATCAGCAATGCAAATGCATTGAATGAGGTCATTAACTTTAATGTAATGCCGTCTAGATTGTGTTATTTCTTTTTTATATTCACTAAGCCGGTCCTTATAGATATTATAGTCAACCTGTAATTTGGTCTCACGTCACTTGCACTCAGACTAATGAACTGTTGCTAATTCTTTTTAGTGCCCTCACTCTTTCCACATCCTACCGAGATGCTTTTGTTTTGCTAGAAATGAACTTATCTTTATCCTGGGAATCATAGAGGGGAAGGGAGCGTCTCTTCTCACCCCTAACTATTGAGGCCCAATTGGAATTGCCAGGAGTTGGGTTGACTGGTCAGGATATTTTACCTTTGCTGGTTGGCTGGGAGACTCGGGATGCTCTAGTAAGGCTAGCTGGGAGCCAGGGTCAGTTGAGTCGAGATGACCTGCTGAAAGGGGGCTAACTCACCCTTGATCTTGGAGATATAGTGCCTGTAAAAGGTATTCACCCCCTCAATTGTTTTCCCATTTTATTGGTTTTATAAATGGAATCATGGTCAATATACAAAAAATATACAAAACAAAACATTTATGAAAAAAAAGGGTTAGGGTTAGGAGGAGGTGAATACTTATGCAATCACTAATTTTACATTATTATGTTTATATTTTTAGAGGGTTTTTTTGTTTTGTATATTGACCATGATTCCATTTATAAAAGCAATCAAACGGGAAAACAAGGGGGTGAATACTTTTTATAGGCATTGTAAAGTTGTGGTGACCATACTTAATTAACCCTTATGTAGCAGGTAGAAAGCGGCAGTTTGGTAAAATGTCCCTCACAAGTAGCCGCACTTTACTTCCGGGTCTTAATTGACCTGTTGATGTTCTCTCTCTCTCTGCTCCTTGGTGCGTGACTGTGTCAGTGTGTGTGTCTGTGTGTCTGCAGTCCTGGTCCAGCTTGGTGCCGGTTTCTCCCGCTTCTCCGCGACTGTGTCAGCGTGTGTGCATCTGCGGTCCTGGTCCAGCTTGGTGTCGGCTTCTCCCCGCTTCTCCGCGACTGTCAGCGTGTGTGTGTCTGCGGTCCTGGTCCAGCTTGGTGTCGGCGTCTCCGTGACAAAACTTTGCAGATGCTACACAACGGTGTATGGAGGTAAAAGGCGAACTTTGTTTTATATTGTGTATTATTTTTTACAGTGGTTTGAATTGTTTGTTCTGTTTTGTTGCAGATTGCCACTGCTGTTTTGTTTTGCTTAGGTTTTGCTTTTGTTTTGATTTTGTTTTACTTAGGTTTTGTTTAGCCTGTTTTTTATTTTGGTTGTTCAGTAGTTTTCTTGTATAGGTTGTTTTGTTTTTTTCTCTTGCTTAAAGTTAACTTCTTTTGGTTTTCCCACCGAGAAGTAAAGACTAATAGAGCTGCATCGTTGTATTTTTAATGAGAGTAACGTGTTTTCTCTCTCCCTTCTGTGTAAGAGTGCTGTAGGGGCAGCGGCAAGCGTGGCCGGCCTGACGGTGGAGGGTTTGGTGGCAGAGTCTCTCACCTGTACTTCACAACCCCCCTGATTTCGTGTGCTTGGTAATTTTTTGCACTTCCCTCACAATTTATAGTTGATTCCCTTCTTTTGGTTTGGTTTTGCTGTGTGTATGTGGGTAGGGCACTGGAGTGGGGTGAGTGCTTAGTCCCAGTGTGAATTGTCCCTTGTCTGTCCATCCTCAGCACTCTTCTACAGTTATTTTAACAATAGTCCTAATAAATTGTTCCCTTTTTTTTATATTATTAATTGATGTTGGCAGCTCTCTAATAAAGTTGTTATCTTGGTGGGAAACATCCTTGTCTCAGTCCATCATTTAGTTAACTATATCAGAAAAAGAATCTGTGGCATCTGTACTGGTTGACTGAAGTATTTAAAGGACCAGTAAGATCTAAAGTTGTTAGTGAGATTGCAGGCCTTGCCACGGTCTGGTCACACTTAGTTTATTTGGGACCTGATGCCAGTGAGAAGGTAAGCATCCAGGGGCAAAGAGGAGTAGAACACTAAGTCCACAAAAGGTGCTAAAAGCTTTGTTTTTAGCCACCAGGCTAAACCTAGTGAAGATAGCAACAGCAGTCAAGGTGGTCTGGTAAGCTACATCCGGCTAACAGTCAACTTAAAATTATAAATAGCTTAAGATTCAGAAATCTGATGACTACAATCATTTACTTTGTTAAAACTGTCAGGATATAAAAGTGGATATAATTTTTTGACAGAGCCATTGACAGACAAACAAAATGCAGACACGTGCATGTGTGTTGGTATGTGTTTCAGACAGTTCACATAGCTGAAGTTACAACAACTGGGACTAACCAGGTTAAAAGAGTTGAGAGCTGATTTAGCGTCACACTTCTGTAACATTGGATAGTGACAGTGGCCAGTGCTCTGGAGTACCCATGACAGCTGGCTCTTTGTGCAGAGATCAAAGCGAGCATAAAAGGTAAGCTCATTTGGCAACGTGGCCTCAACATAGCCTGTGATATTCTGGATTGCCTGCCACATATCTTTATTGTTGTTAGTGTTGAGGTCCCTCTGCAGTCTCTGCTGATGTCTCCTCTTTGCCTCCTTGATGCCAGCTTTCAGTCCTGCTCTGGCGGTGTCATATGATCCTTGACATCTGACTGAAAGGCAGCTTTTTTGGCTTTGGATAAAGCCCTCATCTCTCCATTTATCAAGACTTTCTAATTTGTGAATGATTTTATTGTCTCTGTGATCAACGCATCAACAGTACATTTGAGTTGAATGATGCCACTGATGATGTATATTCTACAGACTGATGTGGTTCTCCTATGCAGTGCCATCTCTGTACACTCTGTAGAATTGCCATGGTTTTATGTGTCAACACTTGGACAGTTTTAACTGATGGTTTGACCCCTTTTTATTAGCCCAGAGAAAGCTGGCAGGAGAAGCAGGGAAATATGGTCTGATCAGTGTTGGAAATGGGGGATGCAGAGGAATGCAGTTCCACGAGCAAAAGTCGTGGATTTTGAAAATCTATTAAATGTTTGTATAGGGTACTGCTGGTGGTATTAGAGAATTTAAGATGTTCATGTATTTTTGCTAATCTCAATCAAGAAGAGAGATCCCTTTTTCTAAAGAGCCTGTCATTTGATCGACGTGCGAGGGCATTGCAGCTCTCTCAGCCTGCATGCAGACGCAGACACCTGTTCTGATGATAATCGTCATCAGAGGTGGGCAATGCTCGCTGCCACAAGTGTAACAAGTCTTTTGCATGTAAGGGCAGAAACACAATCCCAATCATGTAGTGAAAGTGCATCACGTACACATAGGTGGAAAAAATGCACATACCGACTTGCTCATCTCTCATTTCCCCATCTGCCTTAGGTGTGTTACAGAATTTACTATACAAACATGGGTTAATAATTCAAAGTAAGCATTAGCATGCTGATTGTTCGGCTACAAATATGGGTGCATTCATAACTTCAATCAGAAATGGTTGAATGGTCAGAAATTCACAGTTCCAGGTTCAAAATGCTCCAAGTATCCTCTGTATTGAGAATATTTTTATATTATATTTATTTTATATTTAATTTATATTTAAAAATGAACATAGAATAGAAAATTTAAAGGGATACGATCAAATTATTCTTACTTTGTTACACTATGAGGCATAATCAGGCCATAATTACATTTAAAAAGAAGTGTGAAATGTTAATTTGAAAATGTAAAGTGAGTATAAGGAAAAAAGTGAACTTTAAAATGCATAAGCCTAAATGGAAATGCTTAAAGTAAAAGTATAAATTATAGAGATGAAATTGAAAATGGCAATGGAAATAAGACAAGGGAAGCATCAAACGTGTTGCTCAAAATGGGGAATAGAAAAGCTTAAATAGAAAATAAAAACACAATTAATGTTGTTTTGCATTCATAAATCAAGTCTGTCATTAAATAAATCAAGGGTAAATTATCAGTAGATCTGGGCAATCTTTGTAATGTAATGTTACTCTGTAGTGAGAGCTTTTCGTATTGCTATTGCTGTCATGAGTGAAATGTATCTGTTCATGTGATGTTGATCTAAGATGTTGGGATGTAGCCAGGTCTCTGTAGAGATGAAAATTCTCTGATTTCCCATTGCCAAGTTAACCTGAGTCTCATTTCATCCATTTAATTTTCCTGCCATTTAGCTTTGAAACTGAAGCTCACTGTGAAGTCATAAAAGTGAACCCTCTACAATAATTCAATTAATGCTAAAATATTGGACCAAGTCAACCTGGATAGTGTATGCCATGAAGCTTTAATACCACTCTATCAGGAACACAAATAATAGTTTTGACGACACCATCATTTAACAGTAAATTAAAATAGTTAAGCAATGAAGCACTAATCTAGTGCATGTCAAAATAAAAGGACCTCAAAGTAAGACATATCTGAAACATGTATCTGGTGACATTATGAGAATATAGTAGTTGTTCTCCTTATGAGTTGCGAAAATGAATGATGAAAATGAAGACAGATCTTGTATGTAAGTAAGGAAGGTTCGACAGACTCATCAGGAGCAGTTTGCAGCAGCAGCGAGGACAGACTGCATTAGAATAGCTGTGAATTGAAACTGGAGAGGAGACAGTAAAAAGAATGGGTGAGATACTGTGAAGGAGGCTTGAGGTGATGAACAGGTAACTCACAGTAACTCTTGCAGCACATCCCATTAGATCTGACTTACTGAAAGAGGCTCTGTTGAACTTCTGTGTTGTTCTGTATAGGCCAGTTGTTAGTTTATGTTAGCGTACTCCATTTCTAAACTAACATTAGCTACTGTTGCTCTCTGTTAGCGGAGTGCAGAAAGGCACTTAGAAGAGGCACTGAAGAATGTGCATAAAGTCACATCCTTTGAGCCGTCGCAGAAAATCTGACCTGAGTCTTTTACAAAGAAATCCACAGTCCAGCAGCATTAAACAGCTTCAACCAATCATCCACAGGCTTGTACATACAACCTCTCATTTTTTACATCACATTGCAATCTGCTCACATATGGCCAATAAAAAAGTGATACATAATAATATAATACATGTTAATTGTCACAAAATGTTATATAGAACCACTTTGACCATCAGCCATTAGGTCACTTTCTGCGTGTAATTATAAGACATGGATATGATATTATCATCACAGATCCCTGCATCATCACTGTAACTGCAATCATGTTTCTTCTCTTACAGCAGCAGACTGCATGCACTGATTCGTCATCACTGCATCAACTGCATACAGTATACAAGTGTTTTTTCTATTCTTATTTTGCTAATACAGTGTAATGATGGAGACCTGCTTTTCACCTCTGCCCTCATCCACCCACCCATCATTCAGTCTGTTTGATATGATGTGGCCAATTAGCCCAGAGGTTAAAGATGAAGTTTGTTACTGGTTGGATTAAATCGAGGTAAATGACTGTATGGCATTCAGTCATCCCAGGAGAGCCTCTCATTAATATCATCACCTCTTATCATGATGTTTGAGTGCTCAGGGTCAACTACAGCAGCTGTAATATCAAGTGCCATAAATATGCCTTTCTGCTATGTTCACTGTTACTGAACAGATGAATACTTTGGTTAAAAATAAGCTGAATTTGAACTGACAATGCAAAGCCGTCAGTCACTGCAACATCCAAAAACCATCTTCAGAACTGGTCTAAAGAGATAATGGCCTCAGCTTTCACAGCTGTAAACTGGTAGCCAATAACACCATTGTTTACTGTAAATTTGTAACTGATGTTTATAGAATTTAATTAAATTGTTTGTTAACAATGAACTTAAGTTCAATGTATAATGTGTAATGTAAATGTAGCATTTATTAAAGGTTTAATTTGTAAAATATCACTATCACTGTGCTCATTCATATTTTAAGGTGCTACAAACTGTATCTAGTTATTTAAAAAAAGCCAGCAGTTAACACAGAAGTCCAGAGAGTCGTTGCAAAAGACATGATACATCTGTTCTAGTCGCATTGGTATCACCTGGCAGGTTTTCTGAATGTTGAGCACTGGCACATTGCATTTAGTTTCAAGTTTCAACTCTTCTCGTCGTAAATCTTTGGTCTAAACTGGGCTTTAGTTGGGTAAAAGTTGGTAAGGACAATGAATGTAAGAGTATTACATTTCTTGAAATTGTGTGAGTTTATTTTGTTCATTTATTACACTAAAAGACAAGAGAGCTTGTGAAACTTAGCAACTGCCACTGGCATGTACAGTTAGGTCCAGAAATTTTTGGACAGTGACACAATTTTCATAATTTTGGCCCTGTACACTACCACAATGGATTTGAAATGAAATAATCAAAATGAAATTGAAGTGCAGACTTTCAGCTTTAATTTGCGGGTATTTACATCAAAATTGGAGGAAGGGTTTAGGAAGCAAAAATGTTCATACATAGTCCCTCATTTCATTGGACCTAAAGTAATTGGACAAATGAATATAATCATAAATAAAATGTTCATTCTTAATACTTTGTTGAGAATCCTTTGCAGGCGATGACTGCCTGAAGTCTGGAATCCATGGACGTCACCCAACACTGGGTTTCCTCCTTTGTGATGCTTTGCCATGCCTTGACTGCAGCTGTCTTCAGTTGTTGTTTGTTTGCAGGTCTTTCTGCCTTAAGTTTTTTCTTAAGCAAGTGGAATGCATGCTCGATCGGATTGAGATCAGGTGACTAACTCGGCCATTGTAGAATATTCCACTTCTTTGCTTTGAAAAACTCCTGGGTTGCTTTCGCAGTATGTTTTGGGTTATTGTCCATCTGTACTGTGAAGCGCCGTCCAATCAACTTTGCTGAATTTGGCTGAATGTGAGCAGACTGAATGTTCCTATAGACTTCAGAATTAATGCGGCTGCTTCCGTCTTCTGTCATATCATTAATAAACACTAGTGACCCAGAGCCACTGGAATCCATACATGCCCATGCCATTACACTGCCTCCACCATGTTTTACAGATGATGTGGTGTGCTTCGGATCATGAGCCATTCCAAGCCTTCTCCATACTTTTCTCTTCCCATCATTCTGGTACAGGTTGATCTTAGTTTCATCTGTCCAAAGAACACTGTTCTAGAACTAGGCTGGCTCTTTTAGATGTGTTCTGGCAAACTCTAATCTGGCCTTTCTATTCTCGAGGCTTATGAATGGTTTGCACGTTGTGGTGAACCCTCTGTATTTGCTCTCGTGAAGTCTTCTCTTTATGGTAGACTTGGACAATGATACATCTACTTCTTCACTTCACTAGATGTTATAAAGGGGTTCTTCTTTACCATGGAAAGCATCCTACAATCATCAACCACTGTTGTCTTCTGTGGACGTCCAGGCCTTTTTGTATTGCTGAGTGTTCCTTTTTTCTCAGAATGTATCAAACTGTTGATCTAGCCACTCCTAATGTTTCTGCTATCTCTCTGATGGACTTTTTCTTTTTTCGCAGCCTAAGGATGGCCTGTTTCACTTGCATTGAGAGCTCCTTAGACTGCATTGTTGTGGATTTGCAGCAACAGCTTCCAAATGAAAATGCCACACCTGAAATCAACTCCAGACCTTTTACCTGCTTAATTGATGATGAAATAATCAAAATAAATAAATATATACATATATATGTATATATATGTATACATATATATATATATATATATATATATATATGTATACATATATATATGTATATATATGTATACATATATATATATATATATATATATATACATATATATATATGTATATATATGTATACATATATATATATATATATATATATATATACATATATATATATATATATATATATATATATATATATATATACACACACACACACACACACACACACATATAAGTATATATATGTATATATATATTATATATATATATATACTGTATATATATACACATATTATATATATATATATATATATATATATATATATATATATATATATATATATATATATATATATATATATCGCTGATATATTTAATCTTGTCTAGATACTTTTTGTGTCAGTTGTTGTGAGACCATTGAAGTTTAGTAGCTATCAAGTGAGTTTCTGTCAAGCCAGGTGTGTTGAATAGGCTTGATTGCTGGGCAGAGCTAAGTCCGCATTAGGTAAATCTAGCCCATAAAGGCTAGTCACTACAGCGTCAGCTGCAGCGTCAGGACAGTCGAACAAAGACTTAGGGAGTCTCTCTGCGGGAATCTGTCAAGGAAGTCTAAGTAACCCACTTTCCACCACCATTTGCAGCCATGGGTCCCTGCCAATCCCAGTCAGGACATCTAACTGGAGGAGATTTCACCGGAGACCCATTGCTCAAGGCTGTAACCCAGCCAATCTCTGTTACCCAACATTCTCCACTGGTACTGAACTTGAAGTACTACGAGGGCTATGGAACTGCCAGTCTGTAGTCAGGAAGGCGGACACCGTTTCAACCTATGCCTCCCTGCAGACTCTCCACTTCCTGGCCCTCACGGAGACCTGGATCACTCCAGAAAACACTGCCACTCCAGCTGCCCTCTCAACCACCTACTCATTCTCACACTCCCCGAGACAAACAGGTCGAGGAGGAGGAACTGGACTCCTCATCTCACCCACGTGGACCTACCAGGTCCTTACGCTTGACCACCTCCCAAGATCTGCATTTGAATTCCACGCTGTCTTGGTCAACCTTCCTTTCAAAATCACCGTTGTGGTGATCTATCGCTCTCCTGGTCCTCTCTGCAACTTCTATGATGAGATGGACACCCTCCTAAACTGCTGCCCAGACGATGGCACACCGCTCGTTGTCCTGGGTGACTTCAACATCCCCCCAGAGAAGCTGCGCTCATCTGAATTCATCAGCTTCTTCTCCTCTTTTGACCTCACACTCTCTCCCTCTCCACCCACCCACCGGGCCAGGAACCAACTTGACCTTGTCTTCACAAGGTCCTGTAGTACCTCGGCACTCTCTGTTACCCTGCTCACTGTGTCAGACCATCACTTTGTTGCTTTCTCTCTCCCCTTGAAGTCCCCCGCTTTCCTCGCCCCTAAACTTTGCATGGTCACCAACCGCCGCAACCTGAAATCCCTCTCTCCCTCCACTCTCTCCTCAACTGTTCTCTCCTCACTACCATCCTCAGATCAATTCTCTCTACTGTCCACCGAGGAAGCCTCATCCACTCTGTTGTCCTCCCTCTCCCCCTCTTTAAATGCTCTCTGTCCCCTCACCTCCCGACCAGCATGATCATCTCCCCCCCCCCCGGCTGTCTGAATCGCTGCGAACCAACAGATCGGTGCTACGAGCGGCAGAGAGAAAATGGAGTCTTCAGGACTGCTCACTCCACTGAGACGGCCCTCCTCACAGTGACTGAGTCGCTCCGGGCCGCCAGAGCCTTGTCCCACTCATCATTCCTCATCCTCCTCCACTTATCCTCTGCGTTTGACACAGTCAAACACCAAATCCTCCTCTCCACTCTGGCCGAACTTGGCATCGCTGACTCTGCTTTAACCTGGCTCTCATCATACCTGACAGAACGCACCTTTCAGGTCATGTGGAATGGCTCCTTGTCCAAACCCTGCTCCCTGGAAACTGGTGTCCCTCAAGGCTCAGTACTAGGACCGCTTCTGTTTTCACTATACACTAGATCACTAGGCTCTGCAATCACATCACATGGATTCTCTTACCACTGTTATGCTGACGACACCCAGCTGTTCCTCTCTTTCCCCCCATCCTCCAATACCCACGTTGCCACGCGCATCTCAAAATGTCTGGCAGACATCTCCGCTTGGACAACTGCCCATCATCTCAAGCTCAACCTTAGTAAAACTGAACTCCTCTTCATCCCGGAGAAAGACTGCCCTCACATGGACCTGTCAGTCACTGTCGAGGGTGTCACAGTATCGCCTTCATCGACTGCGAGGAACCTGGGTGTAATCCTCGACGACAGACTATCCTGCACCCCCAACATCACTGCGGTGGCCCGATCCTGCAGATTTGCCCTCTACAACATCCACAGGATCCGGTCTTTCCTCACAAAGGAAGCGACGCAACTCCTGGTTCAATTGCTGATCATCTCCCGCCTTGACTACTGCAACTCGCTCTTGGCTGGACTCCCAGCCTCTGCGACTAAACCGTTGCAACGTATCCAGAACGCTGCAGCGTGCCTCATGCCCCATGTGAACCCCCTCCTCCGTGACCTCCACTGGCTTCCTGTTGCGGCCCGCATCAGATTCAAGACCATGGAGCTGGCCTTCAAAGCCTTCAACTGAACTGCACCCATCTACCTCCAAACACTGATCAGACCACACGCCCCTGCGTGAGCACTTCACTCTACTACATCAGCTGGCCAGCTGGTACCGCCATCGCTAAGAGCAAGCAAAGACCGCCCAGTGAAGTCGCGACTCTTCTCTGTTCTGGCACCTCAGTGGTGGAACGAACTCCCGACCAATGTCAGGACAGCAGAGTCACTCGCCATCTTTCGCAAAAGATTCAAGACTCACTTGTTCAGACTTCACCTCAACACCGCATGGCATTACTCCCTCCCCTCCCCATACACCCCCACCAAAAATATATATAGATATATATATATATAATATGCACTTGTATGTTCCTACCTCTAGCACTTACATCATAGCACTTATGAAAGGTATCCTTAATAAATGGCAGCTACTTTGCTTGGAAGAGTGCTTGAATATTGTTTCTATCTCTTCTACTTTATCAACAGTGATATGTTGTGGTTTCTTTCTTGTGACAAATGTACTTATTGTAAGTCGCTTTGGACAAAAGCGTCTGCTAAATGCCCTAAATGTAAAATGTAAATGTAAATAACGAGGGAATAGCCCACACCTGCTCATGAAACAGCTTTTTACTCATTTGTCCAATTACTTTAGGTCCCATGAAATGAGGGGACTATGTATGAAGATTTTTGAAATTCCTAAACCCTTCCTCCAATTTTGATGTAAATACCTTCAAATTAAAGCTGAAAGTCTGCACTTCAATTTCATCTCGATTATGACAATTGTGTCACTGTCCAAATATTTCCGGACCTAACTGTATCTCCCAGCTGAAACTTGCCTTGGTACAAAGTGGTATTACAAGACAGGATGAGTCAGGGCTAGCTGGTTAGCATGCTAACTTCAGTAAACATCTCTGCAACACAGTACATAGAAGTCTTTTTTTTTTTAAATGTATTAGGTGATGCAACACAAGACGAGTAAGAGACGTGATGGAAACAACACTAACAAAACAAAAAAAGGACGGAAAGAAGTCAGTGTAAACAAAGTGGATAGCAGGACAAGAACAGACAAATAAACGAAAAAGCAAAGAAAACAAAGCAAATACATATATTGTGGATGAAGGTTCTCAGTCATCCAGGTCATGGTAATTCTAAGTGCTATATCATAGTCAACTGGACTTGTTTCTGTTTCTTGAAGACGTTTCACTTCTCATCCAAGAGGCTTCTTCAGTTCTGAACCGAACGAGAAGTAGAATTCGTAGTAGAATGAAACTTAAACAAGTCCAGTTGCCTACGATATAGCACTTTGAGTGTTGAAAGTTGGTTTTGTCAGTGTGCATGTGTATGTGTGTGTGTGTGATTGTGTGTATCTGGATGCAGAAAAGTGGAGTAGGGATTGGAAATAACAGGGACGGTACAGGTGTAACAATAATAAGTAGATTACGGTAAGTATATATATACAAGTATATCTTGAGAAAAATAAATAAATAAATGGGTCTCCTCAGTCACAGATGGCTTGCTGGCAGGACTTTGCAAACACTTGCACTAATTAAACACAAATAAATAAAAAATGAAACAAAGAGAATTTCCATTCGTCATCCCACCTCTTCTCCGCTCCTCCTCCACTCCCCCTCACTTTCTGTGCCTTAATTCAGTTTAATTTTTAATAATATTAATAATCATCATATAATAAATTGGCAGGAAGATGGGAAGAGAGAGAGAGAGATAGATGAAAGATGTGTATGTTGCTGGGTGAATGTGTAAAGCAGGTGTGTGTGTGTCTGAAGAACCAACAATAAAAGAAAAAGAGAATTAAAAAAGAGAAGCCAATAATAATAATCATGGTGTATGTGTAATGGCTGTTATGTGTGTGTAAAATGATGGGTGTTGATAGGTGAAGGTGGGTGAGAGGAGATGAGGTAGATTCAGAGATTGAGGAATTACAGTATGTATGTTAGTCATGGGTGGGATACATGGTCTTGTGGCTTCGGTTTTGGGTTGGATTGTGGTTGGAGTTGGGGTTTAGAAAATTTATGAATGCCATGTTTCATTAAAAACTGGTGAATTGTTTTTTGCAGGCTGTTATTCTTACGGTTGAGATATATTCTGTTGTTCCGGTGAGTGATATGGCAAGATGTCTTCGATTTCCAGTTTTGAAAGATTCATTTCTTGGTGATAGAGAAATGAGTAATGGGTTTCTGTATTTAATTGGGATAGTGACTTGTGTCAAGTCAGTGGGACTCCCTATTAAGCACTTGTAGTGCTTCATGCAACATTAAGAGAGAGTTTTGTGTTAAATTTGGCTATCAATAATATTTCATGATTAGCAGGGATAATTATTAATTATGATAAATAATAAGATCCAATTTAAATTAGATCACCTCGGGGCACCACCCTTGAAGAAGGGAAAAGAGCCAATTCACCAAATCCGTCTCATAAAAAGGTAGGCTACTAAATGGAAGTTTGTAACTCTGATTAATAATTAACTCAATAACTACAACCAGAATTACCATAACAGCTGTAATGATCGAAGGATTTTGGAATCCTTGACAGAGTAGAGGTTGGCAACATTCACTCTTGTGCAATATTAAATAGACAGCATGAAGGTTCAAACATGTTAGTTAGATTGTGTCTTTTATTTAACTCAAAATTAAAAGACACAATCTAACTAACATGTACTATATACAGGTGTGTGTGTGTGTGTGTGTGTGTGTGTGTGTGTGTGTGTGTGTCTGTGTGTGTGTGTGTGTGTGTGTGTCTGCAGGAACAAAAGCAAAATGGTGGCTAGGGTTCAAAGTATGGACAAAGGAAGACAACTAACAAAATGGCTGATCGAAGGGTTGGACTCAGGTCCAAGATGGTGGATCAGCACTTGTTTCATTGATAGGAAAGAAACAATGGCGGTGCTCACACCAAGTGCTCACTGACATCACATGTGGGTATGATATGCTCCAGGCTGAAGGAGTGTGTGTGTGTGTGTGTGTGTGTGTGTGTGTGTGTGTGTGTGTGTGTGTGTGTGTGTGTGTGTGTGTGTAACGTGATGCCAGGTTAGAGAAGATGGTTAGCTGCATGCAAAGACCCTGAGTCTGTGTGAAGCATAATTCAACTAACATCAAATTCGCTGTGTAGCAAAGCAAACTACCAATAACCTGACTACACAGAGAGGTGGAGAAGAGAGAGAACAAAGGAAGGAGCTGGATGTTTGACCATCTGGTCAGAGGGGGGTCTGTTACCCTGACCAATAGTGGCTCAAAGCTGAATTTGCACGTAGGTGTGAAGACTGGGGAACTCTGGGAAACTGAGTTCAGTTCAGAGTCCATTTTGAAATCCACAATGAACGACGTCATCTGTGGATCCCAACAGACTCTGCAGCCCAATATAGAGGAGTGTTTTTCACTGACTGTTATCCTGAATAAATGAACTGGGTGGCAGGCCCCAGTAGCGTGAAAATAATCGTCTGTGCTACCCAAAGTGCATTGTGGACAGATATCTGTGTTAGCTAATCCCATTTTAAACACTTTCCCTTGGGTGATGTGCATTGTATAAATTGTAAATTTGTGTAAGTGGTCATGGAGAAGATGTTGTTATTGATTTGTATCCAGAACTCGGGGGTTGGGAGGCAGAGCCAAGTCTTTTTCCCATTTAATGGTTGGAAGTGTTATGGAGATATCTGACAGGGATATAAATTTAGAAAGTTTTGAGATTATTATTTTGAGTTTGTAATTTTCCTAATACCTTTAGTTAACTGAGAGGGTTGTAGTGTGCTGTTGGTTATGTTCATTTTAGATTTGATTATGGATTTTAATTGTTGGTAGTGGATGAACTGGTCTCTCCCAACCCTGTACTTCTGGATAAGTGTTTTGAATTATATGAATTTGTTGTTTTGGAATAGGTGATGCAGGTGAGTGATTCCCTTTTGTTGCTATGATGAAAAGTAAATGGGGATGTTGTGTAGCTGGAAGTCTGGATTATGCCAAATCGGGGTGTGTCTACATGGTGCCACTAGCCCTTTTCACACAGAGACGCCGCATTATCGCAGCAGCAGCGGTTTGCCAATTCTCCGCCGTTGGTTGTTCACACAGAGCTGAGCAGCTCCGGCGTAAAAGACAAACCAGAGTATAATTCACACAGCAAGCTGGCGGCGCGGCTCCAAAAGAGGCATGACGATACGCGTCATGGTGATGACGTGTGGTTTTTTCAACGTGTTTCCCCAGTGTTTACCTGTTAATCTAAACGTGTACCCGCTGACTGTTTATAATCACATGGATGCTGTTATAATGTGTTGTGATTGGGATCCTTTTTTCACTGCGACAAACACTTGGTGAGTTAAAGATTTTTGCCGGGGTCAGAGGGAGGGAAATTTCACCCCTCGCAGCATCTGAAACTTTCACACAGAGGCAGATGTGGAGAATTGGCGCAGGATCCCCGCATGCAAACGGCAGTGTGAATGGGGCTACTGATGAGTTGGTGATTTTATGTGTTTTCCACCATGCTGCGAGAGTTGAGGAGATAGTGATGTTCTTATAGTAGTCCTGTTTCTTGATTGATTGTGGTAGGATGAGGAGGTCTGCAAGTGAAGTGGTTTTACACTGATTTTGTTCTAAATCCAGCCATTGGTTATTGTGTTTTTCCTTTTGAGTGCATTTGAATAAATATTGTAATTAATTTGACAGAAAGTACTAAAGAAAGTTTGGTGCTTCAAGGCCACCATGTGACTTTGTGTTTTGTAATGCTGGAAGTGAGATTCTCGTTTTTTTGTTTTTCTAGTAACATTGAGTTGTTAATTTAGTGTTTTGAACCATTTGTCAGAGTGATGGGGAGCAGTGAAAATAAATAATCTGTGGTACAAGTTTTCATTTTAACTATTGCGATACGTCCAATGAGAGTGAGTGGTAATCTGGTCCAGCGTTTGAAATCATCTTCTATGTTTTTCACAAGAGGGGTGTATTTAGGTTGAATAGTTCTGACAGCCTGGAGGAAATATTAAAGTGAAACTCTCGCCAAAATGCAACCTAAGCTTTTTTTTTCGTTTTCAAAATAATTTTCAATGGCGTGCTAGGGGCAACTTTACAGTAGCATCAAAATCGCTATTTTTAAAACACTAAGAAGACTCGACACAACATGAAACTTTGCTCGTAGCATCACCAGGGTCTCTATACATGAACACGAGCATTGAGAACATTGTTTGTGTACACAGAGTTTACTAAAAAGAAGGTTTTTGAACAACTCACACTAGCAGTAGCTTCTTCCACTCGCCGCCGTTCTGCCAGTCGAGAAGCAACGATCCCCGAGTGCAACGTAACATGGAGGAGAGTAAAGGTGGAAAGCTCCTTTGTGTTCCACTCATTCATTTTTCACAGGAAAAAAATGAGAGCTGTATTGGAACTGAAGACTGACATGATGTACATGTTCTTTGTGAGTGGATGGAAACTTTTGGCCATAACTGTATAAAGTATGGAGCCATGTGACCGTTTTACTATCATTTGGTGCCAGTGGTCATACTGTTACCATGGAGGCATATCATAGGCTCTTAGTTCAGAGGTAGCCTGGGGGAGGGGTGGCTAACTTTTTGAAATAAATCAGTCTTTACTTATGTGAAAATGTCGAACTTTCTTGCTGAAGAGCAAAAATAAGACTGCAGACCAGCCGAAACTATCTTTGAGAAACTGAGCCCTGGTCTTTCTGCCAGCATACCATTGCCCCACACTGCCATCAAACTAAAGGCCCCAGAATCTATAGCCATGCAAGTGCTGTAATATTCATTGTAAAGAAAAGCAAAGAAAGGCATTGATAGAAGCCAAGGTCCATAAATCTTTGTTTTCTGTTCCTGAGACACATTCAGGTCTGATTTCTTGGTTTCACAGCTCTCTGTTGGTCGTGTCAGAATTGGTTAATGCTGAACTGCACCTGAGCTGACAGGGGGGCATGTTAGTCTCAGTTCTGTCAGTGGCCACTTGTTGGATGATGCTTGCGCACCTGTCCAAGTTGTAATGAGAAACCCATCTGCCATACATCACTGTCTGGATCCACAGAGCTCAGTACATAATAGGGCTGAGTGGGCTGGGACGATAGCCCTCTTGCCTATCTCCTGATTCGATCATGATACTTGGGTGCCAGTTCAGTATGTATTGCAATTCAATATTATGATTTATTGCGATTTTAGACCATGTGAGAGACTGTATATCATGAATAAGGTGACATGATTTGACATAATCAAGGAGTAAAGTCTAGACCCGCTCAATTTGGAGCAGGTCATGAGATGACTTTTGTTGTAAATTGGCACAAAACAAATAAAGATTGATTAATTGATGATTTCTGAAATAAACACATTTCTAGTTCTGTTGTCAATATATTATTAAAACATATATTATTAGTATCTAGAAATCAATAAAAGGAGGACTATTCTGGTTTCATGTGTTTGATCATGCCTGTTGTAGTTAACTATGGTGTAGGCCGACTGGTAAAACTGGGTACTAGTGTTAAAGGAGAAATCTGTAGTTTTGGTGAAGAAATGTTAATGAGCTGAGAAAGATCTTCATTGGCTGATTTTTTTCTGCCTTAACAAACTAAATAAACAAACTCTCTCTGTTTTCCTGACTGAATAAACTAAATAAACAAACTAACTGTTAAGGACAACACAATTTATACTGTTTTACTTTGTTTATATGTGGCGGACCCTGCCATCTTTCTAGCTTCAAACAGTGTTCTGGGACCTTATTTTCCTCTGAGAACAGCTTGTTTATTCACTGATGGAAAAAATACATATTTCTGAGTTTGTATTATTTCCTCATTAATATTGTAAATATTAAAATTCTGAGTTTAAATTTCTCCTTCAAAACTACGTAGAGACCCTTTAAGTAACTTTGTAAACTGTGAGAAAATCAGAGTTTGAAAAAAATCATATATGTTGCATTTTACTGCTGTAGATGCTTCATGATGTTCATTTTGACTACTTTATATACAGTTGGCTAATGGAGGACAGAGTGCAATATTTATTTCTGAGATGCAGTGGAGCAATAGTATAAGGTTGCAAGCAAAGTAAAGGTACCTCAAACTTGTACTTAAGTACAGTAATAAATAAGTAAATGTACTTTGTCACATTCCATCACTGATTAACAGGCACACTGTGACAGAGAACAACTATATTACAGAAAGAGGATAGAGCAGACAGACCTGTCTGATGTGAACAGCTATTCTTAGTACTGCTCTCTTATTTCCCACTCCCTCCTCTCCGGTCTGACCAGACAAACAGTTAACACGGTTTGTTAAAGTGATGTAGCTTGAAAGGACTCCTGTCTGCAAACCAAGCCTCTTTGATAGAGCGGGCTGTGCTGTGGCAGATGATTGTATAAAACCCTTAATCACATCCTGTTTTGGTACAGATGGCCAGAATCTCTGACCATGGTAAACTTCCTTTTCTTCCGTTCAGTAGCTGAATTTATGGGGCATGGTTTATTATTAATGCAGACAACTGTATGCTAATAAACATTAGTTGTGTAATGGTAGTGACATTTTCTCTTATTCTGTTTGTTTTGAAATATATCATTACATCCTCTAGAAAGCTCTTGATAATCCCTAATCCAGTACACATGAAAATCATCTGTATTTAATATGCTAATTTTCTAGTTTCAATTTACTTCATGTCATTATTTTTCTTTTTTTTCTCCATCATTTAAAGAAGAAATTATTGTCATTATCTGCTGAATAAATTCTCGATTTATCAGATTTTCGACTGTCAAAATAGCTGATTTTTTTCCTGTCCATTGTGAAATCAATCAACTAATCATTTTAGCTGTTTGAACAAACAGACAAAGAAACGTGCAAACACACACTGTTTGATTGAGATTATTTATTATTTAAAGGCACAAGACAGAGGTCTCTCTGCTTTATTGTTCCACGGCCGTGGCTTTTTGCCATGTGCCAGTTGTCTACATTTGTAGAAACTCCACATTCCTTAACAAGCACAGGGCGCTATCTAAATCTCCACATAACAGAAAGTATTTAGTCAAACAGTCCCTCAGGTCTGGCTTCACAGCAGGACGTGTGCTATACACTGTTTATGTTAATCTCATATTTTGCACACCACCTGCCATGCCATATGTAGTATTTAGAATGGATAACATAAAAATAATCATTTAAAACAAGTGAGCAATGCCTAGACTATAAACAACAACACTATCCAGGACAGCCTTGTTGCATTTAGAATTGCAGTTGCATGACACTGAATCATTCACAGCACAGGCAGTAAATCATAAAAATACAATTGTATAAAAAATAATTTCTTAAATAAAACATAAAGGAGAGACAAGGAACAGATAAGGAATGTTTCATGTACATATACTGTATGTGTAGTTGTGTTTGCTAATAATCCATCAACCTTTTCAATCAATTCTGTATTACCAATTGCATTCCTTTACTTGGCTCTGAGTCACATTTTATACATTACTGAAATGATATACTAGAAAAAACAGCAAAATTGATACTGCTGAAAACCTAACAGCAAAGGACTAACGTGTACATTTGAGACATTATTGTCAACAAAATGATTTCTGCTTTCCCTTTCAAAAATGGATTCCTTTCAATTCCCAATTAAATGATAAAACCTTGGTCAACATAATCTGAGACTGTAAATCATACAGTTCTCTGATCCTTGACATGTTCTAACACTGAACTGACTGAATAGAAGTGACAATGACACTTCATATTATTAGTGCAAAACCATGCTGATGTATTAAAGGTCCAGTATGTTGGATTTAGGGGGGTTTTAGGATTTCTTTTTATTTAAATGTCTACAACTTTAGAAATATGGCTCCTTTCATGATCCATGTTCCCAAGACACGTAGACAGATTTTCATCAGTAATGGTGGTATAGTTTATGGTGAGTTGTTGTATTTTCACCTGCCATTACTCATATGAGTTTGAACGCAGGTTAATTTGGGTTTTCTGTTCCTGTTACTCATGTGAGTGTTTCTTTGCCATAAAAAGCCAGATTACTTTACTGTACTTTATCTGAAGCGAGCGAGCAATGGCACACACAGTGGGTATGTGTCTGTGTGTTTGCATTCAGGTAAACCTCTGAGTTAAGTCAGCACTCAGCAGAGACTCTGGTTCCCTCTCTTCTTTTCTCCTCTCCTCTATAACGTTACGTTGGTGAAGTAAAGTATATTTCCCCTCCAGCTCCAGTTAGCAGTCAACATTACAGAACATAGACACCCGAAAATGGAGGTCACCTCCGGATCACTGCTGCAGTCAGGTTAATAGACAGGAGTGAAGATAAATCCACTTTTTAATCCCAAAAGTTGAAAAGTAATCTCTGAGCTCTCCTCCTGTTGGTGAACTCCTCTGGATCAGAGCAGAATCTGATGAGACTCCAGAGAGGGCCTTTCACATATTTTATTTTTAGATGAGGGTAAGATGAGGAGTGTTCAGTTAGTTGCAATCTGCAACCACATGGCTAGATGCCTCTAAGTCCTACATACTGGGCCATTAAAAGACTGCTGAAGTAGTTAGCACTGTCACTGTATGTCCAACTAGGAATGAACCAACATGGTCACTAAGAAAACTCCTCCAAGAACTACTGAGGCAAAGATTAGTCGCAGACCATGAGGGGATGTTGGCCTGCTTTTAGTGCATATATTCCAGTTACATAGAGTAAATAAAACAGTACAGACAACACTCAAAAATAAAAGTGCTACAGTGACATCGATGATAAAGCATGATTATAAGGTCAAATAAAAGTTTCTGTCAGGAAGGCAGTAGTGAAACCTCTGCAAGTGATATTTCATTTTGGTAATCTGTTGTACCCCAGGCTTCAAACTGTGAGTAGCCTTTCACTACTACTACTACTAATAACTACTCTACTAATAGTCACTTTCTCAAACCATCAAATTCAAACAAATTCAAACTAACATGCACTTGTCTTATGCTGAGATGCAGCTGCAGCAAACAGTCTTACCTTCTTAGATTTCAGTTGTTTTCCATTTATAGTGAAGAAACCAAAGTTCTTCTTCTCATCACTGTGTCTGTTCAGTACAGCTTGCTAGTCTTCCCCATGTTGTTTCAGCAGAGAGAACAACAGCAAAGCATTCTGACAGGCCAACAGGACATGGTGTGTGTAAGAGTGCATCTGCTGCAATTTTCACTGTCTTTTTCAGGGGCAACACAATCTGTGATAGTGGTTCTTAGGAGCAGTTACTGTTTTTCACTATCATCTAAGACTGATGCAGATTTCAGAGTTATTTAACAAACGTACAACAAACTATTCAGCTACATCAATCACATAGAAACGTGTTGCCATTTTGTATCTATTTCCCTTTTGCATTTTTTCTTGGATGTGAGTAGCTGGCTAGCTAGGTAGCAGCATAGGATGATCACTTCTTCATCCTAAATTCTCCCTAAAAAGCTCTGATTGGTCATTTGTGTCTCCAACCAGCAGAAACAGCAGTCAGTAAGCTCCATACAAGACCTTTGACCTTCATCTGTGTGGATGACCAGTGAAAAAGAAGAGTGGAACTACAGTGACGAATGATTCATGTTGGGACAATCAATAAACTAGAGTGTGCTGTTGCTAGCAAGGCTATCTTTCCTCAATAAACACCAAACTCAGTCATTTTCCTCACAGTCTGAATGCACAGCAAGTGTTCATGAATTATCAGCCATCATTATGGACCCTCTGGGAGACATCTAAGACTTTTTAAACTGTTTTCTATGCAGATCAAAATGGTAAGGATGGGTGAGACTTTGTTACAACATTTGGCTGAACTTCCTGAACTTGTGATTTCTTTAGATGCTGAAAGGCATTCGATAGGGTAGAGTGGGAGTACTTGTTTGCAGTTTTAAAGAAATTCGGATTTGGTGATAAATTTATTTCTTGGATTCACCTCCTTTATTCGTCCAGTGTCCATACTAATGATGTTTATTCTGATTATTTTGCCCTTGGACGTGGAAGTCGCCAAGGTTGTCCTTTGTCACCTTTGCTCTTTGCTATCGCTATCCAGCCTCTGTCTATTACATTAAGATCTTCCCCCTTATTCAAAGGAATCACCTGTAATGGAATTGAATATAAATTATCGCTGTATGCGGATGATTTGTTATTGTATATAACCGATTCTACACTTTCTATCCCTGCTGTTTTAAGTATTCTGGAGAACTTCAGCACCTTTTCAGGTTATAAATTAAATTTGGGGAAAAGTGAGTGTTTTCCCATTAATACTGCAGCATGTCATCTTCAACAGTCAGATTTACCTTTTCAATTTAGTCCATCGGGGTTTAAATACTTAGGTATTAACGTGACTCGTTCTTTATCTAGCCTTGCATCCGCTAATTTCACTCCCCTTATCTCAAAGATTACATCCGATATTCAAAGATGGGGTAACCTCCCCCTTTCATTAATTTGCAAGATCAATGTTGTTAAAATTAATATTTTACCAAAATTTCTATTTTTATTCCAGTCAGTTCCTCTTTTTCTGCCAAAATATTTCTTTGACTCACTGGATAAGATAATTTGTTCTTTTATTTGGGGTGGGAAATCACCTAGGGTTTGTAAAACTTTACTGCAGAGATGCAGACTTGGTCGAGGACTTGCATTACCTAATTTTCTAACTTACTATTGGGCTGCTCTGACCAATAAACTTTGCTACTGGTTAAAATCTCCTGAATCCTCTTGGTGTAAATTGGAACTATCATCCTGTAGGGGATCTACAAAACCCTCTCTATATACTGATAATCAAGTGGTTCTTAACACACTCAAGATCTGGTATCAATTAAGATGGCATTTTAAATTTGTAGCTGCATCTTCCTTGGGTCCTTTAAATAACAACCATTTATTTCCTCCATCACTTTCAGACTCGACATTTTCAGTGTGGTTTGACAAGGGTATTACACAATTCAACATTTGTATGTAGATGGTGTCTTTGATAGTTTTGCCAATTTGTCGTCTCGCTACGGCCTCCCTGTTACTCATCTGTTTCACTATTTTCAAACTCGCAATTTTGTTACTAGGTGTTTCCCTAATTTCCCCTCTTTACCTCCAGAACAGCGATGGGAAACCACGCTATCATTTGCTCCTCATTACAGAGGAATCATCTCAAAATTGGATGATATTATCTTGGTTTTTAGCAATCACTTAAATGCTAAACGTAAGTGTACATGGAAAGAGGAACTGGCACTACAAATACAGGAAGAGTCCTGGGAACAGGCCATAGAGAGGATACGATCTACCACCTCTTGTGCTCGTCTTGGACTTATCCAATTTAAGGTCTTATACAGGGTGCATTTCTCTAAGTCTAGACTATCTAAACTGTATCTGGAAGTGGAAGACAAATGTGATAAATGCCATGGCGCTCCTTGTCACCTTAGCCACATGTTTTTTTTTAAACTTGAGAAAATTAAATACACGTTGAGAGGATGTACAGTCAAATTTTTCCACAAATGGCAACCCTTTATTTCCTATTTTACTAATTTAGAGGTACTACCCGATTGAATGTGTGCCTGTTACTGTTGTACCTTTTGTATTGCATAAATAACCAGTAATATGTGTGTTGGTCATGATGAGCTAAGTGGGGGCGTGGATGGGGGGTTGTTCATTGTTTATTACACTGTACTCTGTAATTTAATTTAATTATTTTCTTCTACATTCTTATCAGAGTGTTTTTGTTTTGCTTTGTTTTGTTTCTTGGTTATTTTCGTTTTTATATGTGTATATGTGAGTGGGTACATATGCATATATGTTAAAAAGGAAAAGGTAAATTGTATTTCTGTGATTGGAAGTATCGTATTGTATTTTTCAATAAAAATATTTGGGGGAAAAAAAAAAAGTACAGTCATGGCCATAAGTTTACATACAGTTGTAAAGAACATATGGTAGTGTTGAGTTGCAATTATTTCTACAACTCTCTCATTTTTCTGTGATACAATAACTTGAACAATCAATGTAGGTGATTATAGAAAGTTGTGTGAACCAAATGTTCTTTGTAGCATGGCCTCTTAACTTCTTCTGAGTGATTCTGATTGACAACAGCTGGTGACTTTTCTGGACCCATTTTAATAGGGCTTGTTGCTCAGGAGTGATCTGAACTGTCTGAAGTATGAAGTGCATGGCACAGTTGTGTCACTGCCAACATCAGGGAGAAAACACAAACTATCACCTACTGCTGAGAGAAAACTGGTCAGGATGGTCAAGAGTCAACCAAAAACCACCAAAAAGCAAGTCTGCAATGAATTAGAAGCTGCTGGAAGACAGGTGTCAGTGTCCACAGTCAAGTGTGTTTTACATCAATATGAGCTGAGAGGCTGCTGTGAAAGAAAGAAGCCCTTGATCCAGACACAGCACCTTAAAGCTGGACTAAAGTTTGCTGCTGATCACATGGACGAAGAAAAAACCTTCTGGAGGAAAACTCTGTGGTCACATGAAACAAAAACTGAGTTGTTTGACCACAATGAGCAGCAATATGTCTGGAGGAGAGAAGGTGAGGCCTTTAACCCCAAGAACACCATACCTACTGTCAAGCATGGTGCTGGTAGTATTATGCTGTGGGGCTGTTCTGCAGCCACTGGATCTGCTGCTCTAAAGAAAGTAAATGGAATAATGAAGAAGGAGGATTATCTCCAAATTCTTCAGGAAAACCTAAAATCATCAGCAAATGATTGGGTCTTGGGTGCAGTTGGGTGTTCCAACAGGACAATGATCCCAAACACACATCAAAGGTGGTAAAGGAATGGATAAATGAGGCAAGAATTGAGGTTTTGGAATGACCTTCCCAAAGTCCTGACTTGAACCCCATTGAGAACATGTGGACTGTGCTGAAGAAACAAGTCTGTGCCAGGAAGCTACAAATTTAGTTGAACTTCACTGATTGTGTCAAGAGGAGTGGTTAAAAATTCAGCCAGAGGACACCTAGAAGCTTGTGGATGGATATCAGAAACATCTAATTAAGGTGAAAATGGCTGAGGGACATTTCAGCAAATATTAGAATTACTGTATGTATATTTTAGATCCAACAGAATTGGTCACATTTTCAGAAGACCTATAATAAATTCATTATTCAACCAAAGTTCATGAAAGTTTTTTGTGATAAAGTAATTTGTGTTCCACTCATTCAGAGCTGTAGAAATCATTGAAGCTGAAGACTGCCATGATATACGCGTTCTTTACAAGTTGATGGAAACTTTTCACCACGACTGTTATCAATGCGAAATGAGTAGCTTTTGAACATGGAAATATGGATCCGCCCATTCCTACAAAATTGTAAAGTCAAATAAGGTTCTATTAGGACCTTTGTCCACATAGGCTTTTTCTATGGCAGGGTGCGGGGAGCGCTGGGATAAAGCATTTATGCAATGAGAGAAGGCCAAGCTTTTTTTAGCAAGCTTACAACACTCACCAGCAACACTCAGTGTCCAGACAACCTGCCCCTGTAAACAGGCTTTAGTGTCTCTTTCTAACTGTTATAATTTCCATCCGACATATCATTTCAGAACAAACATCTCCATTTTCATGGCTACCAGGCTGACAAGTCCCACCCCATTTATATATGATTGGTTGCCTGGAAAGGAGCAACAGGGATGTCCCCAGCGCCTTTCTGAGAGGTTTATCGAGAAAAAGTCAGAGGGCTCTAAAAAAAGACACTGGGTGCAGAGCTTTTTCACTGGGTGGCTACTTCTCTTTGGGAACATTGGGGAACAAATCATGTAAACACAGGCCCCTTACACCTGCAGTATGTGTCCAGCCCATGGATCTGAGGTTCGAGTAAAGCTGACAATTCATCAACACTAAATAGGTTTAGAAACTAAATGGTTTCACTTACTGTTCCTACTGTACGACAGAGAAGGTGTGCATGGTTGTGAATATCCTGTATGTGTTTGGGAAAGCCTACATGCTAGTCGAAATGGACAGATACAGGCTCAGGACCAGGCTTAACAGAGGGGGTTGGAGGGACAGCAGAAAGTCCAGAGTCGGATCAAATAGTGATGTAGTGCTGTCGAAGTTTGGCCACAAGGAACTCGTGGGTTAAATTATGTCTCGTGATAATTCCAACAATCTGAAAGACATGGCAGATAACAAACAAGAGCTTGGTCAGACACAAAATAAGCCACTGCATGTTGGAGGGAAACATGACAGAGTTTTTATATATGGTTTTCCCTGACGTGTCATGATTAAAACATTTGCTTGAAAAACTTGGTATCAGCCTTTAAATCTCACAGTGGAGGAACGAGAGCTTTTCAACAACTTGCTTCCATAACTACTTACTTCCCCGACAGCATTGACCACTGGTAAATGTCGCAGGCCCATAGTCCTGAACAGGTTGAACACCTGGGAGATGCGGGTGTTGGGTGATACTGTGTAGGGACACGAGTTCATGTAGGGGGTGACATCCTGAGAACACAGGGACATTCAGTTTTTCATCAGAATCTTTCTTTAAAGTGGAAACCATTTTTCCAAGCGGTATTACTACTGGTACCGTTTTCATAAAGTCGACTAGATTGCTTTCCAAATCCCTCGAAGTACCAACTACCAACAACTCAGGACAAAACGTAGTGTATTTATTCATTTTGTCTGTGATGGAGATAGAAATGCAGATAGAAATGGTGCCAGCTTGCCTGGATCATCAGTCAACCTTTATTTTCCTGGGAGATTTTGTGCCTGGTCACAGACAAAGTTTCATAGCAAAAGCAAGATTCATGGGGAACCAATCTAAATTATGTTATAGCCATTACATTGTGCAATCAACATTTACTTCATAATAAGCTAAGCTATCGTCTAATGTCGATTTAAATATCAAAAATCTTGCTGAATTTGAAATTCTTTTTTCTATTCCATTTGGAAACTTACTCCTCTACCTCATTGTTTGAATTGATCATACCACTATCATGCGGGGGTTGAGCAGGGCAAGGTCCAAGTCATGGATGTCAGGATAACGAGGGTAATCTTCAGTCATCTCTGCATAGGACAGCCTGGGCTGAGTGGCACTCTGTGATGGATGTTAAAGAGAGACATTCAATTAGATGTACATAACTAATTTGTCAAAGATATGACTCTTACATATGTGTGTTTTCATTTATCGGGTTCCAAAACTGGGACAGATTTGTGGGGACCATGTTGCTGGACCCCAGAATGTACATCTACACTGAACAAAAATATAAACGCAACACTTTTGTTTTTGCTCCCATTTTTCATGAGCTGAACTCAAAGATCTAAAACTTTTTTATATACATAAAAGATCCATTTCTCTCAAATATTGTTCACAAATCTGTCTAAATCTGTGTTAGTGAGCACTTCTCCTTAATAATAATCCATCCCACCTCACAGGTGTGGCATATCAAGATGCTGATTAGACAGCATTAATATTGCACAGATGTGCCTTAGGCTGGCCACAATAAAAGGCCACTCTGAAATGTGCAGTTTTGCTTTATTGGGGGGGGTCTGGGGGGGTCAGAAAACCAGTCAGTATCTGGTGTGACCACCATTTGCCTCACATCTCCTTCGCTTAGAGTTGATCAGGCTGTTTATTGTTGGGTTAGGGTTAGGCACAGGTGTGCCTTAGGCTGGCCACAATATAAGGCCACTCTGAAATGTGCAGTTTTGCTTTATTGGAGATGGCTTATGGTAGAGAAATGAACATTCAATTCACGGGCAACAGCTCTGGTGGACATTCCTGTAGTCAGCATGCCAATTGCATGCTCCCTCAAAACTTGCGACATCTGTGGCATTGTGCTGTGTGATAAAACTGAATTTTAGAGTGGCCTTTTATTGTCTCTGGATACGACACATATACGATACGTATACGACAGCGTGTTCCAGTTCCTGCCAATATCCAGCAACTTCGCACAGCCATTGAAGAGGAGTGGACCAACATCCCACAGGCCACAATCAACAACCTGATCAACTCTATGTGAAGGAGATGTGAGGCAAATGGTGGTCACACCAGATACTGACTGGTTTTCTGACCCCCCCAATAAAGCAAAACTGCACATTTCAGAGTGGCCTTTTATTGTGGCCAGCCTAAGGCACATCTGTGCAATATTCATGCTGTCGAATCAGCATCTTGATATGCCACATCTGTTAGGTGGGATGGATTATCTCGGCAAAGGAGAAGTGCTCACTAACACAGATTTAGACAGATTTGTGAACAATATTTGACAGAAATGGATCTTTTGAGTATATAGAAAAAGTTTTAGATCTTTGAGTTCAGCTCATGAAAAATGGGAGCAAAAACAAAAGTGTTGCATTTATATTTTTGTTCAGTGTATATTTTAGGGAGAAGACTTGGGGTAAGGTCATGGTAAGGGGGAGGGTTGGCTAGGGTTAGGCGAGTAGTAGTTATGGTTATAGTTAGGCTCCAGGAGATTCATGTAAGTCTTTGTAATGTGTGTGTGTGTGTGTGTGTGTGTGTGTGTGTGTGTGTGTGTAACTGACCGACTGGTTCTCGGCATAGCAGACCCCTCTGATGAGCAGGTTGACCAACTGGGAGCGCAGGATGAGTCCGTGGAAGGTGAGAGGTCTGAAGCGCTCCTCCATGGTCCACTCCTCACTGGGAGACTGATCTGGGTACAGGTTGGGGTAGGGAGCATACCTGCATGTGGACAGCAACAATACAAGTATCAGATCAGTGCTATAACACTGACGCTAGGCAATGGTCACATTCAGCTAGATATAGCTTCTATAATATTATCATAATTTTATTATACATTAAACTAACATTTCTTTTTTTTTGTGACAAACTTTTTATTGAACATTTTGAACATTATTTTACATAGTGCCATCGCCCTGCCATTAAAGATTCTTTAAAGGAAAAGAAAAAGAAAAAAAATATATACATATATATTGTACACATAAGTAAACAGAAAGAGGAGAAGTAAGAGACAGGAGATAAGTCGACCTACAAAGATAAAGTAAGCAAAAAAAATAAAAAATAAAAATAAAAATTTCCTGACCCACCAGTGGGAGCCCATTGCATTAGATGACCTATGTGAGGAGAATCTTGCAGTCAGACAACATAATTCACAGTAACACCTTATATGCGAGCAAGCAAAGTTATGTCAGAAAGAGAACCGATAAGAGCATCAGAACTGATCACTCCCAAAGGTTTAACACCTTTAGAGAGCAGGTTATTGTAGATAACGGACACTAATCCAGTAGAGGGTGTTCGAGAGGAAATCCAAGTCTCCAACGGGTGAGAGGTTAAAGGTGAATCCCATGGGACTCCATGGGCACGGATTGCAGATCTCAGCTGGAAATACAAGAACCAAGGAAACCCAGGGAGAGAATAACGTTCTTTGAGCTCCTGGAGTGAAATCAAGTCATTTCTGTCATGTCTTGGAGAGTGTGAATTCCTCCAGAAGCCCAACTGTCATTAAAATAGGGACCAGAATGCTGTAATAAATTGTTGTTATACCAAACAGGAGAGCGGTCACAGAGCTTTATGTTACATCCCATATGTTTCTGAACAGCAAACCAAATTTTCAAGGAATTGCCTATGATTGGCCCAAACTTTCTACACACAAATCTAGATTTTAACCCACAAAATAGTATATCTGTCATCCTATATGGTTTTACCATCTCTTTCTCTATCTGACGCCAGGGTGTGACAACATTCTCATTGCACCAAGTTGTCTATTGCTTATACTAACATTTCTTAGGAATAGAGGCAGGTCTATGCTGCTCTCTGCTGGACATCACCTCTTCACTTTGCATGCAGTTAGGGTGATTCAATTTAAATTCAAAGTTTTCATGTGATCATGACTCAGTTAATACAAACCAACATAGTGAGCAAATAACAATGTACATTGTATTCCCCCTTATCTTTATGTTTGTTCACTTTTAATTTCAGTCTACACGATATTTCAGTAAACTCTGATATTTAGTCGTCTCAGTGTGTGACCTGAACAGGTAGGACCTGACTAGTGTGCCTGTGTGTCTGTCCTACCTCCTCTCTAACATCTGCTGCAGCAGGTCTTCTCCCTCCTCTGCTGGCTCCACTGCAGCATTCTGCTCATCACAAACATTCCTCAGCTCGCTCGATGGGTACGACTTCATGGATTGACAGCGCCGCCTCTGTTCGCCCGCACGGGACATCACACTGGATTTCTATATGCAACAGTGAAGGGTAACTTTACACTGATGTGTGAATCTGCATGTTAACTAATAGATGCAGACACAATGATTTTGCTGCTCCATCACAATATGAGAGAAATGCAAGGTCAATATTTTCCCATTGATGGATTTGATTAGAAATCTGAATTGATTTTGGTGTGCGTGCATTTGATTCAGAATGCAAGGTGATACAATCTTCTATCATGTTATATGTAACTTAACATTGAGACATCAATATGGGTCATTCCACGCCAACTTACCCAGAATTCAGAACTTTTCTCTCTTCATGTAGAAAATCTATTCTGAACCAAATACAAACCAAATAACCATTTTTCATTGGATTAAGTTGAAATTTGCACTGAACGTCCTAGAAAAAAGATTTATTGTGACTAATTTGACTGTAAACATTCAACAACAACTATTTAAATGAATACATGTGGTAAATCATCCTTCAGGTTTTTTTTATGTTCAGGACAAATTTCAACCCAAACAAGAGAAAAAGTAGCAATTGGTGAGTTTTAGATTACACATACAGAGAACCACAAAAATGAACTGGGAGTGCTCAGGTGAGCTGGTGTGGAATGATCCATATATATTATGATATATTATAGTTACAGGAATTTCAATAGATGAGAGACCAATCAGTCAGGAACTAATCTAGTAAATAATCCAATAAATACATTTTTGCAGTCCTTGATTCAAAATATTTTCCACATTGGCCTGATGCAAGCAGAGATATTAAAGTTTAAATGTTTTATTTTAGGTTATGGTCTAAGGAGAGAGCTCACTGGGTTTTTGAACTTGGTCTGACACGTACAAATGGACCTCTATCGCCAGCTATAGGTCACACTGCTGAACGCACTTTCTACATATAAATCGGCAATGTAGTGTTGTCAACGGGAAATGTTTCCACAAGAAAGGAATAGATTCACAGGAAAGAAGGACTTAGAAGACAAGGAGAAAAAGACTGGAACAAATGAAATGAAAATGGCTAGAACATACACAGACGACATTTATATTCCATTATTATAGAATTGTAGAATCTTATATTAGGCTGGCAGCATCATTAGAAAAGTGTTTCACAACCACAAGGTCATTCCAGTCTGGTGGACTGCCCTCAACCCTCCCCTCTCTTTAACCACCCCCTCTGGATATGAGGCTTAAATGTACAATGGTACAGGACAGACCTTGAAGCGGATGTTGTTGCTGACCAGGATGTTTCCCTTCATGAAGTCCTGCTCATTCTGTCTGTTTTCAGTGACCACAGGGAAGGCGTGGTACACAGTGGTGCGCAGGATGCTGACTAGAGACTGGACCCGGGTGTGGGGGTACACATAGGTCAGGTTGGGCTCCATGATATCACTGGCTGTCAGCCTTGGAAAGATGAGGGAAAAAATACTCACAGATAACATGAACACACAGAATGAGCACTAATGTTCAGTCAGTATCGGTGAAGCAAGGAGGATGGAACCACCGTGAAGAGGCACAATACTTGCTTTTTCTATCTTAATTCAATCTTAAAGTGTTTAATGTGCACTCACACTTTAAGATTGAATTGTGAGCAAAGGTAAAGGTAACACTTGGCTCCACAAAGTGGAGGAATTAAATCAGCTTGTGATGAGCAAAAAGAAAAGCAAACAGCAATCACAATGTTTTACCCTGTAAAATAGCAGCAAATCGGACTCAGCTGTCTACAATACTCACAGATTCAGCTTTAAAGAACACAATACCAGGTGTGACTTACTGAATGGCTGGGGTTTACATGCACTTTCTTTGTTTACAGGCTCTGCTAGTGCATGGAGGCCGCATCTTAGGCTTTGGTTTTACATGCAGGCCTCTCTATTGTGAGGACCATATGGTGAGGTCCCAACAACAGCAATCCAACGACTTTAAAAGTCATGAAGTTGGACCAAGGCATAACACACCCTCTACCGGATGCAGCAATGTCAACAAACTAGCGAAATGGCACAGACCAGAACAAAACCTCAGCGCACCTGGCACAGGCCAGCACTTTGCACCATGCGCTGGTCAGACAGAGACCTCAGTCTTGTTTGTTACATAATAAATCTTACTTGTCCATCTCAATCTCAGTCTCCCATTCCAGCAGGGGCACGCCTCTCAGCTGGATGTGAATGTCATAGATGCCCTTGTTGAAGAAATCTCCAGTCCACTTGGCAACCTAATAGTACAAAAACATTTACTACATCAACCCAAAAGTAAATACATCACTGTACCATTCTGAACCTATCAACCAATCTGTGTTCTCATTTCATATAGAGGCTTGAAATCCTGTGATTTTGCTTTATTGTTTGATATAACTTCACAGTGTACCATTAGAGTGATCATGATGGGCAGCCCATATGTGATTTCATTGGTGGATTCAATGAGGATGACAGTCAGACTGATGGTCATTCTGACCACGCCTCCAAGGAAGGCAGCGGCTCCGATGAGAGCGAAGGTCCCTGAGTAGATGTCCATTCCCAGTTTCCTAACACAGGGGCAGACACACAATGAAAACCAGTATCACTCCAGTCAGAGGGGAGTCAATGTGTGATGAAAGCTGATGGAGAAACAGCTGTGAGAATGTGTGGAGTGAAGTCATTCACTCATCATCTCCTCCCTCCATGCTAACGAAAGTCAGGTGAAGTTTCGTAGTCCACAAAACATTTCTGGAGTTTCACAGCAAAACAGCTTTGCAGCATCCTCCTAAACACCTGAAGTGGTTGGGGACTTGTTTTAAAACAGAAAAACAACCAAAAAATCCATCAAATGGTTCCACAAACCAAGCTGCTGTAATCCAAGTCTCCAGAAGCCCCGAGATCCCAGACTGATTTGATGTTACTTACACCCTCAACGTGCGACAGGTGCATTTCAGACGGGTGATGTGCTAACACTGTAGCTTAGCAGCTACAATGCACACTTTCTTTGGGATGTGTTTGCAAGTCCCCAGCTACTTCGGGGTTTAGTTTGACATTTTTCAAAATATTGTAGCGGATGTTGCAAGATGCAAGACAATGTTTTTAAGGCCACAACACTACTTTAAGTAGATACAGTTATTGATGCTTTTGTATATTGTTTCTATACACAGGTAAACATGTCATACAGTATGTGGCATTGTTACAGGGTTACGGTATACAGCAACAACGCTCCTCGTTGGGGTTGAAGAGTTGTAAATACCACTATGGCCCTGATAAAAAAAATTGATTGTCAATACTATGTCCAAAGATTTCAGGACATAAAACTGCTCCTGGTTTGTTTTTACAACAGCTGTTCTATCAGAGACCAGTTAAAAGAACTTGAGTGTGAAATACAACCCTGAACCGCTGTGTAAAACATAATGAAAACAGAATGCAAACATTTGCAAACAAACTGTTAACTCAGTGCTGAGCCCATGTAATAATCTCCTTTATACAATCATGTGTTTCACAAAATGGTGTAGCTCTCTGCATCCTTTCTTGTGCCTTTCCATAATCCTCTTTCATATCCAATCATTATCCTATCATCTGTTACCAATGAACCTGTTTACCTTCAGAATGTTCCAAACAACTGTTTTTGGAGCATTCCACAACTTTCACAGTTCTTTGCTGCCTCTGTTCCAACTTGTTATTAAAAAACATTGGCACGGTGGGGCGCTAGCGAGCACCGCATGGATTAGACATTCTCACGGTAGGCTCCGAAACACCCTTGCTAAAATTACATTTATAATCCACGCTTACACTACGAACGTGCAATTATGAGCAACTTTGGTAGACACCTTGCTAAGGGGAAATCTGCAAACCCAAAATCAGCTGCTAAGAAAGACGGTAAAGCTGTTTTTTCAGCTGAAGAGGTGTGAGGGAGGTGAAGAGATTATGAGGCTAACAGTCAAACCGACGCCTGCGGTAGCGCCGACGAGGCACCAAGCCCACAGCCCACACTGGCCAGTATCCTAACAGCTATTGGGACACTGGAGGAGGGCATAACGACCAGATTCAACACCCTGGACACAAAACTACAACTGGTCCAAACCTCCCTGACCGACCATGCAACACGTATCACAGACTTAGAGGGGTGTGCCTCCGACCACGAGACCCGCATTACTGCCCTGGAGGGACGCTGCGCGGAGCTGATGGAAATCAACACCACCACGAAATGGAAGCTAATTGACCTTGAAGCTCGATCAAGACGCTCCAACATCATAATCACGGGCTTACCTGAAAAGGCTGAGAAGGGCAATCCGACGCAGTTCACCCGCGCGACTGATCTTCACTTTTGGAACTGAGCAAAAAATATTCCAGAAACCGGCTGATGCCGAAAGCTTCATAGACAGGTTTGTTACACCCGCCTCTACCACACAGCAGACCTGAACCGTTCGGACCAACCAGCTCGCTGCCATTTCCAGATGAGCCGCACAAAATCTGCCTGTGGATCTCAGGACTCCCTTTTTTTTGTTATAATTTAGGACTGCTCAACTAGCTTATATAAGTAAGCGTTATGGACATATAAGGGTGGATGAGGATTGTTTGGTGAGCCCACCTATGAGGTACGTTGTGTTTCCTTCATCAACCTACAAAGTTATGGTAATTAGGCACATTCTTGTAGTGTTCAGCTGTCTCTCAATGTGTGAGGGTAATTATGCTCCGCTTCGTTTGGGGAAGCGGATGGGGGGAGGGATTAAGAGTGTATGTTTTTTTGTTTGTTTTTTCTTTCTTCCCTGCTCTTTTATTGTGTAACAGCACCAATCTTAGTATTATTATTAACACTGTCAATATGCAACTTCTTAAGTACAAATAATGTCTTTTTATGGCCGCAAGTAATTCTCCCACCTCGCCACCTGGCCCATTAACCTTACTTAACTGGAATGTCCGAGGCCTAAGAACCGGCTTAAAGAGAGGAAAGATTTTCTCCCATTTAAAATCTTTATCCGGGGACATTATTTTTATTTAACAAACACATATTAAACATACTAAGCAATGGAGACTGAAATGTAGCTGGATCTCACAAATATATCAGTCAACGTTTTCCTCTAAGGCCAGAAGTGTAGCTATACTTATCCGCCGAAACATCCCATTTGAACATATCTCAACCATTTCTGACCCGAACAGTCGTTACCTTATTGTAACAGGCCACATTTTGTCAAGACATGTAACTTTCTTAAACATATATGCACCTAACTTTGACGATCCTGGATTCTTTAGGAAAGTTTTTAATCTTATTCCTGATTTATCAGCCACCCATTTAATTGCAGGATTTTAATGCTATACTTGACCATTTTATTGATAGACTTTCCACTCGTCCCTCCAACCCTTCTAATTCCACCATTGTTCTAAATAACTTAATTGACTCCATGACTCTTGTGGATATATGGAGGCTGCAGCACCCGACTGATAGAGACTATTCTTTTTTCTCGCACATGCACAAATCATATACAAGAATTGACTACTTTCTGATAGATGCTAAATTAACCTCTGATATAATTTCAACCAGATACCACAACATCCTAATTTCCGACCACAGCCCTGTTGAATTAAAAGTAGACCTTGGCAGAGCAAAGCCCACATTTGATTGGCGATTTAACCCATTATTACTCGATGACAAGCAATTTCACCAACAAACAGCCAACCTGATAACAGACTATTTTTATCCCACACTAACTGGGTTTCCATCCAAATGTATCGAATTTAAGAGCGGATTTTGTGAAAATGCGCAAAAAGCAAATGCAAATTTATGCCCGTTTCCATTCGTTATTGTTTTGCGATTATTGGGAGAGGAGGAGTGCGCCGTGAGAATACGTCATTAGAGAGTGTGAATGTATCCATGACAACAGTTGACACTCAGCTGACAATTGACACTCAGCTGACACTCAACATCATGGACAATTTACTGGTGAACTGTCAGCTCTTGGGAGAACATTAGCTACAATTTTGTCAGCGTTCACAGCCTACAAAACCCTCCTGAAGAGGAGAAGGAAAAGAAGATTTTTAATGTTACGAGCGCTGTCGGAGTTTGCTGGAGGGAGACCGCGTCGTTCTCCATTTGTTTGGGAACATCGCCGGGTGAAGGACTTTTGGGACGTCGTACCACGACGTCACATCCGGCTTAGTCATGATTTATTCGGAAAACCTGTTTCCATAACAAAAAGTCGCATTTTCCTTTTATCGATACGCTGACAAATCTACCCCCTCCAAGCGTAAGAACTTTTTTGCGAATTTACTGCCTTTTTTCGAATTTCTGGCGTTTCCATCCAAGTATTTATTCGCAATTTTTGAAATAGTGGCCCAGCTTTCAGCTCTTGAAAACAACTACAGAACAACCGTCTCACCCTCTACACTGAATGACATATTGAAACTTAAATTCAAATATAACACTATTCTTTCCAAACAAGTGAGCACGATGCTACCAAAAGTAAAACAAAAACACTTCAAATTGGCTGATAAACCTGACAAACTCTTGGCGTGACAGCTCAGAAACATACAGGCTAACAGGGCAATCCGCAAAATTAAAACTGAAACAGCAACCATTTCCACTGATCCGAAAGAAATTAATGATTGTTTCCATAAGTTTTATGAGGACCTCTACACCTCCAAGTCCACTGCAGATATCTCGCAGATCTCTGACTTCCTCCGTGCTCTGCATTTACCCAAATTAAGCCCCACAGCACAAACAGATTTAAATTCAAATATTACTTCAGAAGAAATTGCTGGTGCAATACGCTCCTTTCCTAATGGGAAAGCCGCTGGTCCAAATGGATTTGGCATAGAGTTTTATAAAGCATACTTGGACAAAGTCTCCCCCATCATGTTATGGATGTTTAATCATTCCATTGCAACTGGCCGACTCCCTGATTCTCTATATTTAGCTAACATCTCCTTAGTATTGAAGAAAGATAAGGTTGAGACAGATCCAGCCTCATACCGCCCTATTGCTCTCCTCAGCTGTGATCTTAAGGTGTTTACAAAAATACTTGCAAACAGACTCAATAAGTGTATAGCAAGTATAATTTATAATGATCAAACTGGGTTCATCCCAGGCAGATTCTCCTTCTTTAATGTCAGGCGACTGATGAACTTTATGTACTCCAGTTACAGCAAAGATTCCAAAATTTCCATACTAGCTCTTGATGCGAAAAAAGCTTTTGATCAGGTTGAATGGAAATATATCTTGGCTGTGATAAAGGAGTTCGGTCTCGGCAATAACTTTGCTGCCTGGGTTGAAATGCTGTATGCCTGCCCGTCAGCCTCAGTTACTACCAACTATGACAAATTACCTTCCTTTTCATTACATCGTTCCTGTCGACAGGGTTGCCCTTTGAGCCCGCTGCTTTTTGCATTGGTTATAGAGCCCCTTGCTATGAGCATAAGAAATCATCCCTCCATCTCCTCGCTGATTTTAGGTAAGGTCGATCACCACATCTCGCTCTATGCTGACGACATAGTTTTTTTCCTCTCCCACCCCGAAGAATCACTACCTCCTCTGTTAGTTCTTTTGGGGAACTCTCTGGCTACAGGATATATTGGAAAAAAACGTACCTTTTTGTATCGCTACAGTAAAAATGAAATACCTAGGAGTCGTTGTCCACAAAGATCCCAAATTGATTTATAAGCTGAACTACTTGAATATGATAGAAAAACTGAAATCTAACATTGAGGCCTGGAGACTGCTACCTCTGTCCATGTTAGGTCGTGTCAATGCAATTAAAATGGTGGCTCTTCCCAGGTTTCTCTACCTCTTCCAAAACTTACCTATATTCATACCGAAAGCCTTCTTTAAATTACTAGACTCTGTTGTTTTTTCCTTTTATCTGGGGATTTAAAGCGCACCGCATAGCTAAAAATCACATAACCAAGCCCAAACTTATGGGAGGCCTTAGCCTACCTAACTTCCAGCACTATTACTTGGCAGCGAACTCCAGAGCATTAATGTATCGGCAAGATGCACTCCCAGGCAAAGTCTCTGCCTCCACCCCTTCATGGCTGGCAATTGAGCAAGATCTCCCCAAAAGCTCTCTCTCCGCTCTCCTCTTCTCACCAGCCAAATTCTCAACATCCATTACAGCCAACAACTTTATGGTTACCAGCACTTTAAAAATTTGGCACCAAATAAGGAACTCATTTAATTTGCCGGACACCTCTGTTTACAGTCCAGTGTGCTACAACCATGCCTTCCCCCCATCACTAACTGACAGCACTTTCGCTCTTTGGGGAAATAAAAGCATCACAGCTACTGCAAACCTTTACATCGACAACACTTTTGCTACCTTTGCGCAGCTGAAGGATAAATATTCACTCCCAGCTTCACATTTCTTTCGTTACCTTCAGATCAGAGATTACGTTCGCACAAATATATCAAACTTCGAATCAATCCCGCCCCCCATTGAACTGTATACTTTTATGAAAAAGGCTCCTGATTCAAGGAAACTTGTCTCTCGATTTGTTGGCCTCTTTGCATCACATAATCCAGTTTCCACACAGCATTTAAAGGAAGCCTGGGAGAATGACCTTGGTATGACGATTGGTGATGAAGACTGGGAGGCTAGCCTTAAGGCTATTCACACCTGCTCTATAAATTCCAGACACCAGCTTATTCAATTTAAAGTAATCCACAGACTACACTACTCCTGCACTAAACTACACTTTTTCTATCCTACTGTCTCTCCAATTTGCCCAAAATGTAAATCAGCGGAGGGCACCTTGGGCCACCTTTTCTGGTCTTGCCCCAAAATAAACAAATTCTGGTCAGATATTTTCAAGTGCCGGGCAGGACCCGTCACCCTTTAACTGTAACCCTTCTGCAACAAAAGGCAATACAGTACAGTGTGGTCATCACAAAGAGGAATATTCTAACCCTTTGGAAAAAGGAAGAGGTGCCTACTTTTGGGGCTTGGCTGGCAGAGGTCACCAATTTGTTACATCTTGAGAGGATTAGATACACTACTTCCTTTCGTTCTATGACCTTTGATAGAATGTGGCAACCATTTCTGTCTTACCTGTTGAGAGTGGACTAAAGCATTAATGTAATTGCATTCGTGTTTGTGCATGCAGATGTATGAACACAGTATATTTGTATATGCACTGTGCATGTATTTGTGTGCATGTGTGTGCATGCATGTGTATGTATATGCATATCTATATGTAGTTTCTTCTCTCGGTCAAGGCAACATACTATAAACTTCCATCTTATAGCTGGTGCTGATTTTTTATTTTAATTGTTGTACTTGTTGCAATTTTTTTTTTTTTTTATGTACGTAATTTGTGATAAAAAAAAAACAACAAAACATTGGCACTAATTTGAATTATCTTATTATAGCGATGTTTATCGAAACAGAGCCACTCGTAAGGCAAAGGCCTTTTTGGCCGACCCTCATCACCCTCTCTATAAAGTTTTGACTCCTGCCATCAGGGAGGAATACCTTTTATCCAAATTCAACACTAAATCCTACTTTCAATGACTACTGCAGTCTCAAAAATATTGTACCCCCTTAATAGAATTTGTCATAAGAGATACATTTGCAAATCAGGTGTGGTCTCAAGCACACCTGATGCAACCAATCAAGGGCTTCATTAGTTGCATCAGTTGTGCTTGAGATAGAACACCTCAAATACCTGGACTGTTGACAGTGACGTTTCATTGCATGTTAGAAATACGGCTAAGTCAAGAGAATTGTCCAAAACGTTCAGAGAAGAGATCATTGCCTTGCACAAACAAGGAAAAGGATGCAAAAAGATAGTAAAGGCACTGAATGTTCCTAGAGATACAGTAGGAAGCATAGTTCGCAAGTTAAAGTTAAAAGAACAGTGGCTACACTTCCTGGATTTGGCAGAAAGAGGAAGCTATCAATGGCTGCCACCAGAGTCCTGAGGAGGCAGGTGGTCAAAAACCTCGACTGACTGCAAAAGACCTGCAGCAAGACTTGGTGGCAGCAGGCACTGAGGTTTCGGTTTCCACAGTAAGGTGCATACTAAACACTGAAGGGCTCCATGCCTGAACTCCAAGAAAGAAAAAAAAGAAGAAAAAGAAAAGAAAAGTCGGCTCCAATTTGCTCAAATCTATATAAATAAGCCAAAGAGGTTTTGGGATTCTGTTCTGTGGAACGATGAAACAAAACTGGAACTTTTCGGGCCTATGGATCAGTGGTATATCTGGAGGAGGAAGAATGAAGTATACGCTGAAAAAAACACCCTGCCTTCAGGGAAGCATGGCGGTGGCTCAGTGATGCTCTGGGGCTGCTTCGCTTCCTCTGGCACTGGAAACCTGCAGTGTGTGGAGGGCAAGATGGATTCAATCAAGTATCAGGAAATCCTGGGAGAAAATGTCATGCCATCTGTGAGGAAGCTAAAGCTTGGGCATCATTGGACCTTCCAACAGGACAATGATCCCAAGTATACCTCAAAGTCCACCAAGGCTTGGTTTCAGAAGAAGTCCTGGAAGATACTAAAGTGGCCATCATAGTTGCCTGACTTGAACCCCATTGAAAATCTCTGGTGGGATTTGAAAAAGGTGGTTGCAGCACGCAAACCCAAGAATATAAGTGAACTGAAGGCCTTTGCCCATGAGGAATGGGCTAAGATTCCTCAGGAACGCTGCCAGAAGCTGGTGTCTGTCTATGCATCATGTTTGCAGCAGGTCGTAACAGCAAAAGGGTGCTCTACTAAGTACTAAAGATGCTTGTCATGAAGGGGTTGAATAATTTTGAGACTGCAGTAGTCATTAAAAGTGGCATTTTGTGTTGAATTTGGAGAAACCACTTGTAATATTAGTTGTGTTGAGCTATTGAAATTGTTCTTGTTTGATTTGTTTATTGCAAACAGCTGCTAGTTTGTACATTTTGCCAATAAACCTAATTTGTAGTGGGGGTTGAATAAGTTTGATTTCAACTGTATATATATTTTTTTAATGTCTCACTGTATATTTTTATGATGACCTCCTGTATCTTATATGTTATATGTTATGTCACTATGTATTGTATCTATTTAGGATGATGTGTACTGGTTGTGTTGACTACTGTTGCACACCCCTCGGGGACAATATAGACTCTCTAATCAAATCTAACCTAAAACTGGTTTAAAACATGTTGCTGCCATCAAATTCAGAATATGGATATATTTACAAAAATCAATGATACTGATTAGGTCAAATTTTTTAATTATACATACCGTGCCTATGAAAAGTATTCACCCCTTGGATGTTTTCCCCTTTTATTGCTTTTATAAATGGAATCATGGTTAATGTGAAAGTGAAAACAGATTTCTACAAAGTAATGTCAGTACATCAGTATCCCTGGCTACAATTACACCATGAAGACAAAAGAACACTCCAAGCAACTCTGTGAAAAGGTTATTGAAAAGTATAAATCAGGAGATGGATGCAAAAACATTTCCAAGGCACTGAACATCCCCCGTTGTTCAGTTAAATCCATCATTAAGAAATGGAAGGGTACTGTAACTCCCCCTGGCTTGTCGCTACACAGACTCTTTGTTTCTCTTGGCTTTGTTTTGTGTTTTGTGCTGTGCTTTGTTTTGTTTTTGTTTGTTTTGTTTTTTATTGTTGTTTTCTGTCTGCTTAAAAAAAAATGTATAGTGTGAGAAGCTTGACCTGTTGACTTGTTTTTCTCCAATAAAAAAGAAAATATCAAAAAAAAGAAATGGACGGAATATGGCTCATGTGTAAATCTTCCTAGAGCAGGCGGTCCTCACAAACTGAGTGTCCGTGCAAGGAGACTAGTGAGGAAGAGGACTGGAGTAAAATTGCAGTATCCGGATGTGCAGGCCCGATTGAGATCTATCCACACAGACTCAGTGCTGTGATGGAGGCCAAAGTTGCATCTACTAAAAACTGACTTGAAGGGGGTGAATACTTGCAATCACTTATTTTACATTACATATTTTTAATTCACTGACTTTACTTTGTAGAAATCTGTTTTCACTTTGACATCAAATTCCATCAGATTCCATTTATAAAAGCAATAAAAGGGAAAAAATCCAAGGGGGTGAATACTTTTTAGAGGCACTGTATATACTAAATACATAATACAAAAAAAGATCATGAAATAAATATAGACGAATACACATTAAATATAGGATTAGAAAATTATCACAATATGTTTCATTATGTTGAACACAGCGTCACAACTTTTTTGGAAGGGAGGTTGTATTGTTGAAAAAGCATTCTATTGAAGACTTTACTCTGAACTTTTGTTTTTAAATTCTGTGACATTCACTTACTGACCCAGGTAGTTTGTAAGTTTGCTGTTTTGTTTTGCTGTATTGAATGCAATTCTGACTTGTATTGGTACTTGTGATATTTCATAGCCACTGGGAGTGGGGACAGCCAGACCATGGTCATTAGAACATGAGGAGAACATTGTTCTTACACTTTGAGGATGTTGGAAACCAGGCGTCCAAAAGCTGCCCCACAGAGCAGAGAGGGGACAAAGAGACCGCTGGGTACAGACACACCATACGTCCAACAGGCTAACAGGAAGTACAGCAGGAAGAACACTGACAGAGTCACAGGGCTGAAGGTACCTGATGGAAGAACAGGAAGCAGGTGTTCATTATGACCAGTCCATGAATTATATACCTGAAACTGACTGATAAGCCAGGTGAATTAGTCTTCTTTATATCAATTCAATAGTCTCTAGAGATGGGTTTTATACCTGTTTCAGCAACGCCACCAGTGTCACATTCTGCCACAACTTGGATTTTCCAATACCCTTATTACTGTGATAATTGTGCCTTATTGTGGCTGTGATAACATGCAGATAGAGGGCCAGGCACATACCCATAGAAGTGGAGTTACATCCACAACCTACTATTAACACAAATGTTTTCAACTACACCTAGCATCTGAGGAAGTGAAGACCCAGTACATTCAATTTATTTGTGATGGACATGTTCCCACAACAAATGGAAAACTCGTTTGTGCGTTAAGTTCACCATTTTCCTTTATACTGCTGTCTCAACGAAGGTTAGTACAAAGCAGAATGTGCTTCAAAATTGAAGCTCAACGCTGGAGTCAACTTGGATGATGATGATGATGAACTTAGGTGTATATTATTTATTAAATCCATTCCATTTGTATAGCAGATATTAATAAAACAGAAACTTTTAAACATTGTAAGATGTGTTATTACTGGCGAACTGGTTTCAGAGTGGATGTTAAAAGAGTTTTTAACCTCTGTTCAGTAAAGAGCCACACTTTTATTGGCAGAACTGTGCTTTGGCTATACCACTACATGAAGTATTATTCAAAGAGTGTGAGAATAGAAAGCATTTGAAGTTTGCAAGATGGAATCTAATACGTGTTTGACTTAAAGACAATTATATTTATGATCCAGGCAAAAAACGTTGGGGTTCCAACAACGCTGGGGGTTGGACCCCTGACTACACCATCGACAAAATAATGTGTTTAAGTGCCTGGAAATTCAAGGGGAAATGATATATCAAAATGATATGATTTAACCAACGTACAGCTGCTAAGAATGTGTGTGTGTGTGCTCATCTCACCATCCTGGTGGAAGAGCTGATGGATAGCAGCCTCCTGCGGGTTAAAGAACAATGTGGCCATATCATTGTAGGTCTTGTTCGTGCAGAAGAACTGGCGGATGGTCGAGTTGATGTCCTCACTGCTGGACAGCTGAAAAAGACCCTCCAAACTTAATATGAGATAATATAAATACATGATAATGAAGGTAGAGAGAGTGGTCAGAGGACTGTAGTGTGTTGTGAGGCTTCAGCTAACAGGGTTTCTGCAAGGTTCAACCAATTAATTCAAGACTTTTTAAGACCTAACCACGACAAAAAGAAACATTTTAGAACTAGACTAAATAGACACTGAATAGACACTTTATTGTCATTGTATAAAAAAGAACACAACAAAACTGTGTTTGTAGCCATTCTATTCATCAGCTTTCTAAAATCTTGCCCGGAGCATTCTAAAAATCTCACTATTGTAAAATCTTTAAAAGTAAAAATATATCCACAATTGAAATAAAAATATATATCTATAGAAGTAACTTCTAGCCAGTAGGCAGATCTAAATAAACAGTTGTTGTGCAATGAATGAATAAATAAGTAAATGGTTAGTGCAGTGAATGAATGAATAAATAAATACCTAATAAACAGATACCTAATAAACAGTTATAGTGCGGTGAATAAGTGAAAAAAAAATAGTTGTTGTACAGTGAATGAATAGGTTATTGCATAAGAGGTGCTACAACATTTAGCAGCAGTGAGGTCCATATTGCTCTTATATCCTTGTATGTCTGGTAGAGGTGGTTATGGTAACAAGAGCGTGTCCACAGCTTTGGGGAAGAAGCCGTTTCTGGGTCTGTTAGTCCATGCGCGTATTGTTCTGAGTCTGCCTGAAGGGAGGGTTTTGAACAAAAGCAGAGCGGCTGCCGCAATACTACGCTTCCACTGTAATCAATGAAACTGGCTCCACCAGGCGTGAGAGCAGTGCGTAAGTGGTGGGTATGTGATATGCAGACTTTCTCTACAAATGTAATTTGTATTCATATTTTTTTTACGAGAGGTGTGTGGCCCTTTCAGAGATTTTTTTTTTCTTCTGAAAGGTGCAATTTGTAAGAATTTGAGTTGAAATTGTACAAAAATGACTAAGTACTAACTAAAATGATCAACAGAATGTTAAGAAATGAGTTTGGAGGTTGTGACATCTATGTATTGTGTTGCAGAGATATCTTCTGAAGTTAGCATGCTAACCAGTTAGCCCTGGCTCATCCCGGTCCTAAGCTCCTGTGTTAGTGGTGTAAACAGCAACACATCCAGTCCAGACCACTACATGCACAGCTTAATGGGCTAACTAGTAGCTGTACTCAGTTAGCGGTTACTCTTGTGATATGCTGCCTCCTGATTATTTTGAGTATAAATTTGACAGTTGACCAATTCTTAAATTCTTTAAACTACCTGCATACAGGAGATGACTCTCACTGTCTTTCACTTTGGGGTCTTGATCATCCTGTCTGCGTTTAACTAACAGCAGGTGGTGGCTTAGTGACTTAATCTAGCCTGTCCATGTTAACTTACCCATGTTACACAAACTCAGTGAAAGGCTGAAGTTTCACAGCACTGTGCTGGGTCCAAAAATTGAGGACACAGCGCCAAAAATGAAAGCTTGCCTTCTTGTTGTACCTGTGACTTACAAAACCCTATGCAGGTGTAGCCAGTAAAAGAATATATATTTCACTGCACATCAGCTTCGCAAACGGCTGCATAAGTTGCATGTTCAGCGTAGGCAGAGCGTTGGCCTCTGCTTTTCAGAATTCTATCTCTTAAACACTGCACTGAACTTGGAAAGATGGTTTGGTTGACCATGCGTAAGTATTCTAATGAAGGAAAGAACTGATATTTACCGTGGTGTTATGGGTGGTAGGGGAGGACAGGTCACGACATTCACCCAACAAGATTGAAGCTGCAAATATCACCATTGTCGTCACCATAGAAACCAGCAGACTCTCTAAGACTCTAAGAAAAGTGCAGTGATTGGATCAACTTCTGTAATCAAATGCTTGAAAGAAAATTAGTCACATTTTCAAATATTTTGAGTTCAAAACAACCAACTGATATTCATGACAGTTACATTGACACTTGATTGACTGACAGTCATGATGACTTGTTCCCTGTGTGGGAGGTGAAGTAGCTAGCTAACCTGATAAACTTGGCCTTGGGGTGAATGTGTCTGATGCGATACTTGGCCAGCTTCCTGTTCATGCAGTTGAAGAGTGCCCCCAGCAGGCCACCCACCACCCCCATCAGGACAAAAAAGGCCAGGTCCACTGCTGTCCACAGGTGGCAGTTCTTATCTCCATCCGGACACTGAGGACCAAGGAGTTAAACTGATATATTGCTGTGTTGATTTGTTGTATTATGCTGACAATGAATAATATGAATACATTATATGTATAAAACACTTTTCAAAACCCATGAAATAAAAGATCCTACACAACAACAGCAAACTACAGATAGCAAAGGACACTGAATACAACAGTAAAAGCAGTTTTAAAAAGTTTGGAGCATGTTGACACATCAGAGTTTAGGGACAGGTTCAAAGGGAGGGTGCAGCTATGGAGTCCATTAACCCAGGTCCAGTTTTTGGTCTTGGATGATGGAAACAGGTTGTCATCTAAAGGAAAGGAGACTACAAGAAGGACCAAATGTTTGCCCTATGACAGAGTAAAAAGAACTCCCATCCCGATCCCACAAGAATGATTCCCGTCCCCTCCTGTTCTGGTGTTATGCTTTTTTGGGGGGAGGCAATACAATGATTTTGATTTGATGTCTTCGCCAGGATTTTCAGATTACTTTTAGACTGAGATGGAAAAAGTACTAGAATATTACTGAAGTAATAGTAGTGTTATGCCACTTTTCCAACAAAATAAACAGGTCTACACAGTTTTTTTAAATGCAGGTACACCCCCTAAAAAATGGCCAGTTTTCGTAGTGGCCAAACCTTTTAATAACATCGTCACGTGATGCACTGCAGCCCAAAAAGACTTTTTCCTATAAGCTAACATGGTGGATAAATTCTTTCGAGCACCACAACCCCCGCGAAATGACTCACTTCACTATCATAATTTGAGCCATTTGGTCCAATGTCATTTGGGAAGTCTAGAAGCGCCGCATGATTAAATTATTTTATCGCCATTCAATTTAGCCGGGTACTAAACCGGATGTTAGCCGACTCAGTCACTGATACAGGTAAGAGATGAACTGTGCCTTGGCTGGATAGCAAATGAGACTAGGTAGCAGCAGCAGGGGGCGGAGCCGAAGAGCTGTGATCAAATGGGACAGTTTCCCAGCAGCCTTCAGTCTGTACACAAACTCACAGAAACACTCACATCCTGATAGATCTGATCTGATTCTGATTGATTTAAATGTTATGAGACACATTGATCAATCTGTACACAGTCCTCAGTTGACACCACAGCCTATTAAACTCTACACGGGCCATCTCAGAATCAGAATCAGAATTCCTTTATTTGTCCCGCAAATGGGGAAATTTCTTTGTCACAGCAGCCAAAGGACAGTTATTACAATAAACAATAATAAAAAGCAAAAAATAAACAATATAATAAGAAGATAAGAAATAGAGTTGACTCGTATAATATTTACAATATGAACACTGTAGTAATATTTACAATATGAACAGTGTAATTCTAAACAGTGTGGTATTTTTTATTTACAAATAATAATAAATATGGGTATTTAAAAACTGTCCAGTTAATGCAAACCAAAATGTATATGGATATGTGTAGAGTTTTTTATGGCATAGTGCACATGTGAGGTCTACTGGGAGCAGTGCTGGTTGTACAGTCTAACAGCAGCAGGAAGGAAGGACCTGCGATACCTCTCCTTCACACACTTAGGGTGAATCAGTCTGTCGCTGAAGGAGCTGACCAGTGCGGTGATAGTGACCTGCAGGGGGTGGGACTCCTTCACCAGCAGCGATGACAGCTTATCCATCATCCTGCTCTCTCCCACCACCTGCACTGGGTCAAGAGGACATCCCAGGATGGAGCTGGCCTTCTTGATAAGTTTGTCAAGTCTCCTCCTGCCTGCTGCCGAGATGCTGCTGCTCCAGCAGACTACACCATAAAAAATGGCTGATGCCATCACAGAGTCATAGAAAGTTGTCAGGAGTGCCCCCTGCACTCAAAAGGACCTGAGCTTCCTCAGCAGATGGAGTCTGCTCTGACCTTTCTTATATGTTGCTGCAGTGTGATCAGTCTAGTCCAGTTTATTGTTGTCCAGTTCACCTGTGTGCAGGGTTGTTTGCGCCTGCGGAAATCCACCACCAGCTCTTTGGTCTTCCCGGCGTTGAGCTGAAGGTGGTTCCGCTGGCACCAGTCTACGAAGTCCTGAATAAGTTCTCTGTAGGCTCTGTCGTCCCCGTCCCTGATGAGGCCGACGATAGAGTCATCAGAGAACTTTTGTAGATGGCTGTGGGGTGTTTGGTGGGAGAAGTATGCAGTGTACAGGGTGAACAGGAAAGGGGCCAGGACCGACACACAGTCCCGAGTCCTCACATACTGTGGCCGGTTGGTGAGGTAGTCGAGGATCCAGGACGTGAGGTGTTGGTCCACCCCTGTGAGCTCCAGCTTGTCCCCCAGAAGTGCAGGATGTACAGTCCTGCTCACCATTATTGGCACCCCTTCATTTTTTGCATAACCTCTACAGTATCGTCAGAAATAAATGGAAATGTACCAAATTTATATCATCAGGATCTTTTAATTGGAGGTCCAAAGTAATTTAACAAAGAAAATTGTTTTTTCAACTTACATATTGTAATTTCAAAGAAGAAACAGAAAAAACAGCATGTGCAGCAATAATGGCACCCCTCTTTAATATCTGGTTGCACACCCTTTGGCAGTGATGACAGCCTCCAAACGTTTCTTATACGCTTCTATAAGCTTCTTGCACTTCTCAGCTGGTATTTTCTCCCACTCTGTCTTTGCAAATTGTTCAAGCTCTTGAACGTTTGCAGGTTTCTTTTCCCCAATGGCAGATTTCAGCTCATACCAAAGATTTTCAATCGGATTGAGATCAGGACTCATGGCTGGCCATTTTAAAACAGTCCATTTTTTCCTTTTCAACCATTCCTGCGTGCTTTTGGATGTGTGCTTTGGGTCTTTGTCTTGCTGGAGGACCCATGATCTTCGACTCAAACCAAGTTTTCTTACACTGGGTAGGACATTTCGCTCTAAAATCTCTTGATAATTCTCTGATTTCATGATTCCTGTGATACGGTCAAGGCCTCCAGTACCAGATGCAGCAAAGCAGCCCCACAGCATTATGGATCCTCCACCATGCTTAACTGTTGGTAGGGTGTTCTTTTCCTTGTAGGCTTCATTGCGTCGTCTATAAAAAAACTGTTGGTGTGCATTGCCAAAAAGCTCTATTTTTGTTTCATCTGTCCACAGAACATTTTCCCAGAAGGATTGTGGTTTGTCCAGGTACTCTTTGGCAAAGATTAGTTGTTCCTTTTTATGTCTTTTCCTCAGCAGTGATGTCTTCCTTGGCCTTCGCCCATGAAGCCCTGTTTGGTTTAGTGTGCGGCGTATGGTACTTGTTGAAACCATGACTCCAGACTGTTCCAGGTTGGCCTTCAGGTCTTTGGATGTTTGACGTAGTGTTTTTTCCACCATTCGCACCAACTTTCGAAGACTTCTCTCATCAATTTTTCTCTTCCCCCCACGCCCAGGGAGGTTCTTGACAGTTCCATGCTTGGCAAACTTCTTAATAACATTACGCACTGTTGAACCAGGGATACCAAGGTCTTTGGAGATGGCCTTATACCCTTTGGAGGTCTTGTGTTTGCCAATTATCGCACTTCTGATGTCCTCAGACAGCTCCTTTGTCTTCACCATTCTGACAAAGGAACAGGGGATAACAGATGGCTTTTTAAAACACAGAAGTCATCATTCATTGGCCAATTCATGTCACATGGGCACAGACAATTTATCACAGATGATTCTCATTTGTGATTTACCACAGGTGAGTCACAATGTGTTTCCATACTGATTTACAGCAAAGGGTGCCAATACCAGTGACACAGCAAGCTTTAAGTTTTTCTATTTTTTCCTCCCATTGTTAATTGTTTTATATTGTTGTTTATCATTTGCTCTTTTGTATCAAACACGAGTTCTCTATAGAAAAAAAATGTTTCACTTGATTCATTTTTTTCAGAAAATATTCCACATTATGTACTTAAACTTCATGGGTGCCAATAATGGTGAGCAGGACTGTATAGTGTTAAAAGCACTGGAGAAATCAAAGAACATGATCCTCACAGTGCTTCCAGGCTTTTCCAGGTGGGACAGTGGGAAGAAGATGATGGTGTCGTCCACTCCGATGCCAGGTTGATATGCAAACTGGAGTGGGTCCATAAAGGGGCGGTGGGGGGCAGCAGAGATGACTGGGCCGGGGGAAGGGTGGGTGTCTGGTCAAACCTATTGAAGAATAGGTTCAGGTCGTTCACCCACGTCTGATCCCAGGCAGCCTGGGAGTCTGGTTTCCTCAGCCCTGAGATGGTTTTAAGGCTTTTCCAGACTCCACTGACATTTCTCTGCTGCAGCTGGTCCATCTTCCTCCTGTAGCTGTTCTTCCCCCCTCTGATATTCTTCCTCAGCTCCTTCTGCACAGCTTTCAGCTCCTCTTTGTTGCCTGACCTAAAGGCCTTCTTTTTCCTCTTAAGGAGAGCCTTCATGTCAGGATTAATCCAGGGTTTGCTGTTTGAAAAACACCGTACGGTCCTGGTGGGTACAGTGTTATCAACACAGAAGTTTATGTAGTCCGTTATGCAGCCTGTCGATGTCCTCCCCATGAGAAATACACAGTTCTTCCCACACAGTTGAGTCAAAGCAGTCCCTCAGAGCCTCTTCAGACTCCTCAGTCCATGTCTTAACTGTGCGGGTATCCACTGGTTGCCTGTTAACAAGGAGCTTGTAAACAGGCAGGAGATGCACCAGGTTGTGGTCAGATCTTCCCAGGAGAGGGAGGGGGGATGAGTTGTAGGCCTCCTTGCTGTTGGCATAAAATAAGTCCAGTGTTCTATTGTCTCTGGTGTGGCAGGTGACATATTGTGTGAATGTAGGCAGTGTGGAGGACAGAGAGGCATGATTGAAGTCCCCAGAGATGAGGAAGAGGGCCTGTGGGTGCTGTGTCTGCAGTGAGCTTGTGACTGAGTTTAGAACATCACAAGCAGCATCAGCATTAGCAGAGGGGGGGATATACACAGCGAGTACTATAACCTGTGTGAACTCCCTCGGGAGGTAGTACGGCCTCATGCTAACTGCTAAAAGTTCGATGTCCTTACTGCAGACCTGTTCTTAAACAGTGATGTGCCCAGAGTTACACCATCTGTCATTAACAAACACAGCAAGCCCTCCTCCTTTCCTCTTACCGCTCTCTGCCGTCCTGTCTGCCCGCCGCATTTAAAAACCATCCAGGTTAGCGTCCGTGTCCGGGGTCAGCGCAGTTAGCCACGTCTCAGTGAGCACCATGATGCTGCACTCACAGTAGTCCCTCTGATGCCGGGTCAGTGCCGTTAGCTCGTCCATCTTGTTGTGGAGAGATCTTAGATTCCCCATTATGACAGATAGGAGGAAGGGTCTGTAGCGTCTCCTCCTGCTACGGCGAGCAGCTCCGGCATGCCTCCCGCGTCTCCTCCTCTTCAGCTCGCACAGGACATCGGGACATCGGGCCACTCGAGCGGCAGCACCGTGGCAGTACTGAGGGCCAACAGCTGATCCCTACTGTAAACAATAGGGCCGTGTACAGGCTCCCCGGACAAGGCGGAAAACAGTGAAAAAAGCAGTATTAAGACGAGAGCGAAAAAAGCAAGTCTGGTCTCCATACTGCCCGGAGAGAGAGCTCCAAAGACAAGTAATTAAAAATAGTCAAAAAGTACAAAAGAATATAAAAAGAGGAAAAAAAGCTCAGAAGTGAGCGAGAGCTGCTGCAACAGGCTGCCACTCACGCGGCGCCATCTTCATTCATATGTGATTTCTGTTCATGGATCAACCTCCATTTTACATAAATTCTCCCGTAAGTCAGCTTCATATTAGTTTGCTACCGTTTATAAATAATCTGAGCAGACCCGTCCCTCTCAGACTACATTAATAAATGGAATGCATTAAAAGTCAAATTTTTTTTCAATTCATTATTGATCCGTCACATATTTATACTGTCGGGGCTTCTCATCTGAATCCACACATCCCACTGACCACAAGTTTTTGTGTTGTTAAATATTTTATAGGCCGATTTAAATTTGTCAAATGTTAATTTATTTATTTATTTATATTAATTTAATAAACAATTATTTATTTGCTGTTTCTAATATGAATGTGGGCTATTTAATCTCAGTGTGTCTTCTCCAGAAACTGCAGCCACCTCAATCCCGTCAGATTACCACATGTGCAAGGCGCCAGGGCATGTCCAGATCAAGTCGGACACAGATCTAACCAGCATGCATTGTGCGGCGATTGCTGCTGATCGATTCTGCGCAGGACTGGCTCATCTCGAACGTCTTTGAATAGACTGCATCCCAAATTCCTTCCTTATTTACGAGCCAAGCTGAGGTGACAAAAACCCGTGTCTACTGCAGAGTCAATTGACCCAGGTATAAATGCAAAGTTTACACATTCCCATTGCACACAAAAGCCTGATCTCAGTGGGTTAAAGTAGGATTTTTGACCAGTGGAAAACTTTAAAGCTGCTTCAAAGAACTTTCATTTTTTGTTGATTCTGGCGGCCCCTGTGGACAAAAGCGGTATGAGCACCATTACCTCCTATAGTAAATACTATGTATACTTATCTGACAAGCCGGTGCATTTATTTTGAATGCAAGTGAAAAAACACACCATTTGTACTTTGTAAACACAGCTGTTTGAAGGATGCATAGTGGTGAGATATTACTTCAGCCAAGAAAAGGCACTATCAATGATGTTGGGGGGTGTAAGGTGAGAATGGTATGGCTAATGGCTTCCAAAGCAGTACTGAGGTTGAGGTGGATGAAAATGTTAAGATGACCAGTCTCAGAAGAGGAGGAAGTCGTTGGTGACTTTAAGGATGGCTGCCTTGTTACTGTGTCGTGTGTTAAATCCAGATTGAAACAGTTCAAACAGATGGTAGGAGATGAGGTGGGCTTTGAATTCAGAGGTGTTGACATGTTCGAGTTGTTTTGCCTGGATGGGGAGGTGATGGTATTTGTACTCAATAAATAAATGTGAGTATTATGATAACTTTTAGAATTAATATAACAACACATGAATATAAAACATAAACTTAACACATATTCTGATCAAATGAAGAGACAACATGAGTGATAAGACTTTTACCTTGAACTCTCCAAAGTTGAGCAGACCAGGCAGCTGGAAGGAGCCCCACTTGTTGAAGTTGAGCCCCGAACGGAAGAAGTTGAGGGTGAAAGTGGCTGACATGGAACAGAAGAGCTGAAATCAAATGAAACAGAAGAGCTGAAGAAGGGAAACAGCTAATCATACTGGATGGATAGGTTTCTCACTGACACACTGAGGCAGTGGCTTCATATTTCACCACAGGCTGATGAAGGTTCTCAGTCATCCATGTCATGGTAATTCTAAGTCGTAATTCTAAGTCGTTAGGGCCACTTGTGGGTCATTGACCCAACTGTCCACAAGTGGCCCCAATGACCCTGAAACTCAGAGCTCACAGTGTCCTTAATAACTCTGTAAGGACACTGCCACACAGAGTTTAAAAGCCTGCAACTCCCCCCCAGTTAGTTAGAATTGAAGAAGCCTCTTGGATGAGAGGTAAAACGTCTTTAAGAAACTGAAACACGTCCAAATGCCTACGATACAACACTTAGAAGTATTTCACCACAGGTTTGTTTTCTTCACATGTACTCTCAAAAAATGTGAGAACTGGAGCAGTTAAGATTAGTGGGTGTTTCTGCTCGGACTCGGTGCAGCAGTTGGTTGGCGCATCTGACACTGTCACAAGCTCAGGGAGCCATAAGTGTTGTAGCGTTATCGCTAAGTCAAGACGTAAGGAGGCAGGAGCATATCAGAGACACACCAGCTGTTCGGTCCAGGAAACGTTTGTCTACTTTATTGTCCCCATGACAACCCTAACATTCTAAAGTCACCTAGCAGGACTTATCTCTACATCTCCCTTTTCCAGTTAGTTTCCAAGAGAGACCTTACTTTAAAAGTGTCTGACTAGACATGAGGAAACTATCAAATAAACACATCTCTTCTAGTTGTAACAATAAACCATTAGGCATATAAATATATAAATTCATAACTGAAAATGTATATTTAAATTCAAGCAAACTCTAAAATCTTTTCACTTAGGTTGTTCAAACAATTCTTCTCTAAACTCTCTTCTAAACACAGTATCATAAAAATCACTGCTGTAAACATCATATAATAAATACCAAATACTAAGTTAAACAATCATCTTCTCTGATATTAAACAATTATTATTATTATTACTATTTTACACAATATACGATCACAGTCACATTTTTTTGTTTGTTTTTTTGTTTTTAAAACACACATATATACATTTCTGTCTCAAGAGCCCAGGCTCTTCCACTGAGTGAGGGAATTATTGTTACCCAGCATTCACTCAGGGTAGGTGTTCACATTTTCACATAGTTCAAGTGAACTGGAGCAGTCCTGACTCTGACAGGATAGTGTCTCTCGTTCACTGGAGTCTGTTTGTGACTGAAGTCACACCTCTCAGGGGTGACAGATGTGGCAGTAGATGTAGCAGGATCTGCCACTGGAGTGGTGTTTTCCAATGACAGGTCAGGGATCTCGGTGGGTGTGGCAGGCGCCACAGGAGTCTGCGAGAGATGGAATCTGTTCCTCCGCAGGCTGCCTCTTGAAGTCTCCACGATGTAGGATCTGGGCATTCCTGCAGTGGACACCAAGGTGCCTCTCTGTTGCGTGTCCTTAACCCAAAAATGGTCGCCGGGTTGCAGGTCTGGCATGTCACGTGCTGCGTGGCGACGGTTATAGTTCTGCTGCTGTTTTTGTCTGTAGCTTTGCTCCTTTCTTTTCAAGTCCTCCATATCTGTGCATGATGGGTTGAGCTGGGAGGGAAGGACAGGAATTGTTGTGCAGATCTTCCTCCCCATGAGTAGCTCTGTGGGACTGTATCCATTGGCCAGAGGAGCAGAGCGATAGGCCATCAGGGCTAGATAGGGGTCACTGGATTTCTTGAGGAGATTTTTAATTGTCCTCACAGCCCGCTCCGCCTCTCCATTGCTTTGTGGGAAGTGTGGACTGGAGGTGACGTGGCTGAAGCTCCAATCCTGTGCAAACTTCTGAAATGTCTTTGATGCAAACTGTGGGCCATTGTCTGTGCGCACCACTTCTGGTATGCCATGACGAGCAAAGATAAACTTGAAGTGTTCAATCACAGCCTCTGATGTTGTGAAAGTTAATTTTGCTACTTCAAAGAAGCAAGAATAATAATCCACTATGACTAAATACTGTTTGTCTTTGATTTGAAACAGGTCTGCTCCTACTGTATACCACGGCATTTGCGGGAACTCAGTGGGCAACATTGTTTCTCTCAGGGTTGTTCTGTCTCTGGCGCATGTATCACAACTCTCTATCAGTTTTGTCAGTTCTTTGTTGAGTCCAGGCCACCATACCGAACTCTTGGCTTTCTCCCTGCACTTGGTTATGCCAAGATGACCCTCATACAGCTTGGCTAGAATATTTGCGCTGAGCGATGGCGGGATGACAAGTCTGCTGCCGTAGAGAAGCAAGCCACTTTGAACTGTCATTTCTCCTTGAAATGGCAGATATCTCTATGTCTCTATGTGAAAGGTTTTCCCGATGAGGAACTCTACAAACCTCTCACAGGCCCATGTGGAGGCAAGAGCCTCCTTCTCAATCTGGGCATACCTCTGTTCAGTGCTACTGAGCGCCCTTGACGCATATGCCACTGGTTTCCACTTTGCTGTGCTGTCTTGCCGCTGGAGGAGAACAGCACCCATGCCATATGACTCATCAGCATCTGCTGAGACAAACGTGTCAATATTTGGGTTATACAGAGCTAGACCTGGAAGAGTAGTCAGGTCCTCCTTTATGCTGTCAAAAGCCTGCTGCTGTTGCGGCCCCCAAGTCCACATATTTGATTTTTTGATCAGCTCTCTGAGTGGGTGAGTTTTCTCAGCCAGGTGAGGCATGAATTTACCAAGATGATTAGTCATCCCCAGAAAGCGCCTCACTTCACTGACATTTCTGGGCTCCTTCATGGATTTGACAGCGCTCACCTTGTCTGGGTCTGGACTTACCCCTGCTGACTCGATGATCTGCCCCAGAAACTTTATCTTGCTTTTTGAAAACTCACGTTTGTCGTTCAGTGTCACTCCTGCACTCTGCAGTCGTGAGAGTGTTTTCCGCAGCCTCTCATCGTGTTCTGCCTGACTGGCAGATGAGCACATCATCCATGTGGCACACAGCACCATCTATGCCTTCTAGGATCTGCTGCATGCGTTTCTGAAAATGTTCTGGTGCTGATGAGATGCCAAAACATAGACAATTATAGCAGTACCGTCCGAACGGAGTGATGAATGTGGTCAGCAGAGAAGATTCCTTGGAGAGTGGAATTTGACAAAATCCTGAGTTGGCATCTAGTTTTGAGAAGACTTGCCCCAGTGAGCTGACATAGAGTGTTCTCCACCGAGGGAAGTTGATGTCTCTCTCTCTACTGACTTATTCAGCTCTGTGAGGTCAGTGCAAATCCTCACAGCTTCTAGTGCACATTTAGGAATGACCACCATGGGCGCACACCATGCTGTGGGCTGCTCCACTTTAGAGATGACACCTTGCTCTCCATGCGATTTAGCTCCTATTTGACTTTGGGTAGGAGGGGAAGTGAGACTCGCCTAGGTATGGAGACTGCAAAAGGCTTTGCATCTTTCTTGAGTACGATGGTGTACTCATCCCCCATTTTCCCGAGTCCAGAGAAGAGCTTTGGGAATTCTTGCTTCACCACCTCGCTTATGTCCAGGCTGATGTTGTCCAGCCTGACGACCAGCTGCAGCTCTGTGGTGGCTGCTCGGCTTAGCAGCGGTGTCCTCAGCCCATCCACAACATATACAGTCTCTTTCTTTGTTTTATTTCTCTTGTTGAGAGTGGCTTTGAACTTACCCATCACTTTCAGAGGGTTTCCTCCTGGCCCTTTGAGAACCAATGTGGCTTTTGATAGCTGACCATACTGGCCCTCGTCGTACAGTTTTTTGGGTATGGCTGTCACATCTGCGCCCGTGTCAATTTTAAACACTGCTTTGTGGTCATCCATCTTTACCTCAGTCATCCAGGGACCAGCACTGTCCCCTGTCTCTGTTGACATTGAGCCCAGGAAAGAAACTCCATATTCTTCATCACTATCCTGTGTGTGTGACATTGTGGCCAGATTCACCTCATGTAACTTTTTTGACCCACAGACTCGAGCATAATGTCCTTTTTTCTGCACTGGTTGCATGTTACATCCTTTGCTGGACACTGGTCTAGGCTGTGTCCTCTTGTGTCCCCACACCTTCTGCATGGTCTGTTCTGTGCTTTACTTAACACGGGTTTGGACCGTGGCTGAGACTGTTTTGTTTTTGCACCACCACGCTGCTGTGCATGCATGCTGTCCAGCTGTGTGTTCATCAGGTCTCCTTTGCAATTAGCCTTTAGCAGTTCATTTTACTTTTTTACTTGTTCACTCTGTTTAACTAAAGTGACAGCTTTCTGTAGTGTCAGTTCAGGATCCAGCTGTAATCTCTCTGATAGACGTTTGTCTCTCAGACCCACGACCAGTCTGTCTCTCACCATCTTATCATGTAACACGCCGTATCCGCAGGCAATGCAACGCAATGATGAACGAGTCAGCTGCCTCTCCCGACTCTTGCTGCCGTTGATTAAACATCGCCCGTTCATATATGACGTTCCTACGAGCGATGAAGTGAGCAACTTCTCTTTGACTGTGTGGTACTCACTTGCTTCATCAGCCGTTAGGTGCAAGGACGTTAGAATGTCTTCCGCCTCCTCACCCATTGTGTAGATCAAAGCATTCACTTGATTTTCCTCTGCTTGGGTTTCCAATCCTGAAGCGATGCAAAATCTGTCGAATCGTTTGATCCATTTCGGCCAGTCCTCTGTTTTAAACGAGAATTTCTCCAGTGGAGCAACCTGAAACTGCTTCATGATGAACGCTGTCGACCCGTTGCCTTGGTAACATTGCTGTAAGCTACAAAGTTACAAACCATTTCCTTCCGCACATCGGTTGGCAACACTAAGACTAAAAAGACACCTTTTTTTCATGAAAAAATAACAAACCGCCAGCTGACGACTCACTTGGCTACTAATTAACTTCTGACACCATGTTGTAGCGTTATCACTAAGTCAAGACGTAAGGAGGCAGGAGCATATCAGAGACACACCAGCTGTTCGGTCCAGGAAACTGGTCTACCTTACTGTCCCCATGACAACCCTAACATTCTAAAGTCACCTAGCAGGACTTATCTCTACAATAAGTGTAAGTCAGTTTGGTTCTGTAGTTCCATGTCTGCAACTGGCACAAATGTTCCTATGTTTTGATGCATAAATCATGTATGTGGAGTGAAGATAGTGTGAATAAAATTTGAAGAACCTTTTAAAGAAGATTTTAAAGCTCTAAAGTGAAGCTTTGACCTGATCATGGTGCTTGAAAAAATGTCAGAAGAAGAAGAAAAGTGATGGGAACAATAAGGATACATCGAAACCATGAATGGTTGAACCGACTTTTGTGCCAATCCATCTCGTATATGTTGAGGTATCTACTGCATTATTGAAAACATCGCCTGGCTCTAGATAAATAAATAAATTTTAAAAACTACAATAGTCATCAGGAATCATCTTCTGAATACCAAGTTTCATGACTGTCCATTGAACAGTTGTTGACATATTTCAGTCTGGACCAACCTTACGGCAGCTTTGCTTTAAAAGTGGGATGATGACCAAAGTCATTAGGATTCATTATCTGGTTTACATGAATGTCTGTATGAAAATACATGCATCGATCTAATGGTCAGCAGAAAGAAAAGAAATCTCTCAACCCTCTTGGTGTTCATTGGCTTAGGTCACGTACCACTTTCCATGTGAGGGCCTGGTTCCAGAAAGAGGAGCCCTCCTCCAGACTGAAAAGCATGCCACCTATAGGAGCACCAAAGGCAGCAGCTACTCCAGCAGCAGCACCCGCTGACACAAAGTCTCGCTTGTCCCTGAATAACAGTACAGACAACAGGGCAACATTTACACCATATTTTTACTTACAGGGAAGAAGTGAGCAGTGTGCAGTGTTTTATAAATAAGAGTATGAACCAGATCCATACCTGTCACTGCGGAAGTAGGGGAAGTCAAATTTGATCCTCTTGAAAGTGATACTCTCAAACTGATAGGGACAGAAAGCATCTGATGAGCACACTTAAGCCATAATAAGAGTCAAATATATGTGACATGTATCAGTGGCCCATTTCACTGTCAATCTTTGTTTTTTGCTTTTTTTGTTTTACAACTGAATCAAACTGTATCCACTAAAATCATAATCAATTCTGTCAAGTCAAATCAAATAACGTCAGTTTCGTTAATCCGAGCCTAGTCAAGTCAACCTGTGTCAAACATTTTCCTATACAACAAAATTAGGTCATGTCAATCTATTCTGATAATCAGTTTTGAGTAAAGAGGCAAAATTTTCTAAGCTTCCTAAATGTGAATATTATCAGGTTTCTGGTCCTCTATAAGAGTAAAATTCAACATTTTTCAACATTTTCATTTTTTAGATCAAATAACTAATCTAGAAAATAATCAACAGATAAAATGTGAATGAAAATAATTGTTGCAGCCCTAGTCAGGCCAAGTTAATCTGACTTGTGCCGAGTCGAGCTTAGAAAGGCTGAATCAAATCATTTTAGATCAAGGCTATTGATAAACAATTGAAACCTGTAAAAATTGAAAACCTCAAACTGAAGTCAAATCAAGTCAAGTTATCAAAACATATTTCATAGAGCCAAGAGCCAAAATATTTATTATTCTAAGAACAGGTTGTACAACAACACAGTACAATTGTAGCCTTGTTAACAGCTGTTGTGCAGTACTATTTGATTTATTGAAGACATTTGATTATATTGTTTGTTCTATAGTAAACTGATAAGCCGCAGACTGGTTTCATGTTTCATATCTAACAAAAGTTGATTTTCACTTCTTTGCAGATGACACAGTTGGACTGCTCAGTCTCTTACTCAGCTGCAGTCAGCCATTGACAGATTTCAGTCTCAGTTGTGTGAACATTGTGATCATCAGCCTTAAACATTTCAGTGAGGGGTCAACCAATGTGCAGACCAGTGGGCAGTAAGTTATGGATAGAACTATAGTTGATTTCATGAGAAATCAAATTACTTCATTCATTGGAATCATCCACTGGTGCAAGATGAGTCCTTGCTGAAGATTTGCTGTTTACAGGGAAGTATAGTATTATAATCTTTTTTGTAAAGATGCCTTCCAAATTTTATTAGAAGCCAATCTGAGGCTCCACCAATTTCAAACAGAATTCCCTGTTCATGTATTTCTGTGCTGATGAGACGAAATTGAGGGATAGTAATTTAAAAAGAGAATTTCATACTCAAAAGACAAATTTTAGAGGATGACTAAGTTACGTCAAGGATGTGTACCTGAGGAAGGCCAGCTCCCACAATGGCTCCACTGTGTATCATCGGTCCTTCTTTCCCCACAAACAGACCTGAGTGGACACACACAGTCAGAAGCACTGTCACCCACCTGCTCATTGCTGACTCACCACCAGTGCTGACATGACATGAATGAAGGTTCTGTTCGATGAATGAAGAGCTGACAATTTGCTCTTGTGTTAGCTGAAAGTGACAGCTGGCATGATGACTCATCTGTACAGTAATATGTCATTTCCTAATGTGTGCCTGAGTTTCTTTCTGAATTTTGTTTTTAAGCTAGTCCAGTCACTCCCAATGTAGGGGTTGGGCCTGTCCAAACGTTTTGACACACACAAATCTATTACGGATCTTTGCTTTGTTGTAGAAGATTGGATATTGCATTTTAGTAAGAAGTCACAAGCCAGAGAGGTTGGGAACCACTGAGCTTATTTACAAAAATGGAAGTGTTAAAAGTTTTTTTCATCAATTAACGCTCTCTCTCTCTTGATCTGGAACCAGCCGGTGTCTGACCGTCTTTACTTTGTTTAGTTTTGTTTTCACACTGCAACACCATGCACCTCGTAATCTCACACATTCACATTTACACTATTGATAATACTGACTTACACACTCCACATTTGTTATCATTCGTCCTGTTATTAGCTTTATTATAATAAATACTTTAAATTCTCAGTCAACTATTGTGTCCATCCCGTATTGGTTCTTGTTTACGCTGAAGATAGTTCTTAATGACATTGGCTGTATGTTTGGGGTCATTGTCCTGCTGTAGTATAAATTTGGGGCCAATCATACGCCTCCCTGTTGGTATTGCATGATGGATAAGTATCTGCCTGTATTTCTCAGCATTGAGGACACTAAATCTACAACTCCATTTGCAGAAATGCAGCCCCAAACTTGCAAGGAACCTCCACCATGCTTCACTGTTGCCTGCAGCACCCATTATTGTACCGCTCTCCAGCCCTTCGGCGAACAAACTGCCTTCTGCTACAGCCAAATATTTCAAATTTTGACTCATCAGTCCAGAGCACCTGCTGCCATTTTTCTGCACCTCAGTTCCTTTGTTTTCATGCATAGTGGAGTCGCTTGGCCTTGTTTCCATGTCGGAGGTCTGGCTTTTTGGCTGCAACTCTTCCATGACGACCATTTCTGGCCAGACTTCTCCAGACAGTAGATGGGTGTACCTGGGTCCCACTGGTTTCTGCCAGTTCTGAGCTGATGGCACTGCTGGACATCTTCCGATTTCGAAGGGAAATAAGCTTGATGTGTTTTTCATCTGCTGCACTAAGTTTCCTTGGCCGACCACTGCGTCTACGGTCCTCAACATTGCCCGTTTCTTTGTGCTTCTTCAAAAAAGCTTGAACAGGGGGGGCGCTAGTGAGTGGCAATGGAGTAAGACGCATTTCTCGGAGCTCCTACAGAATCCTTACTAATCTCACGATTAAACGACTTTTGTACTTGAAATTGCATGCAAAATGCTCAAAAAACACCCTCAACAAATGAAAGCACTGTCAAAGTAGCCAAAATCTAAGTGAATGGCATCTAATCTACGAAAATACAAATACGACGGCTCGACCAACACAAGGCCCAACACCTCCTCGGGAAAGGGTTCAGGAGACGCTGCCCAGGCCTTGCCCAAACCCGCGGAGAGGATGACCACGGACATCACATCAGTCAAAGCTGATATCCTCTCCTCCTTAAGAGAAGACATATACTCTGTAATAAGAGAAGAGCTGAAGAATGCCCAGGCAGACGATTTTGAGTCACTAAGGAGGGAAATAACGGCAGTGAAAACTGAATGTACTAACAATACAACGGTGGTATGCGCGGAGATCACCCACGTGAGAGCTAATGTAAAAGCTGTTGAGGAGGGACTGTCAACGTGGTCGGACGAGATGGTATCACCACAAAACATAGTGACAGACCTCAAGAAACAAGTGGAAGATTTAAAAGAAAAGTGTGAAGACTTGGAGGGGAGAATGAGGAGAGGCAATATTCGGATCACGGGAGTCGCGGAGCAGCCAGGATCAAGTTCACCCACGGCAGTTTCAACATTTCTTAAGGAAGTTTTACAGATGGATAAAGAAGTTGCGGTCGAGCACTCACACTGCAGCCTGGTGCAGAAAAAACCGGGAGACAAGCCGCGCGCAATCATCGCCAAATTACACAACGAGGGCATGGACATCCTGAGGATGCCTGGGACTGCGGCGGACGGCTCCATTACAACAGTAACTCAATCGCCATATTCCTGGACTACACGGCCAACGTCGCCAAGGCACGGGTGGCTTTCATGGATGTCAGGAAGATGCTTCGAGGGAGATTGGGAGTCCGCTTTGGAACACTTTTCCAAAGCGGACTCCCGACTCCGCATCTCCCACAACAACGAGGAAAAGGAGTTTTTGGAAGCAGCTAAAGCCATGGATTATGTGAAAGCTGAGCACTCTCAAAGACTGTTCGCACCGCTGCCTGTTCCGACCTGCAGCCAGGGACCTTGTCCCAAAAGACTGATCAGACACAAATGTTGGCCGAGTTCAAGTTTTTTCCAGCTTTTTGTCCAGTTCTTTCTGTGCAGATCCCTCTGTTCCCCAGGGATCCGACTGTAATAATGAAAGCAGGACTTCCGGTTATGGCGACCACCTGAGAGGACGTGCTTCACACCGCTCTGCTGTAACTTCTCTAATTTCTGCAAAAAATTACTCTTATTGTCTACAAAACGTCACAACACGGTGGTTGAGTGGACACGGAGATGCGGAGGAATAACAGGGCAAACAAAGGAAAGAGTACTTCGCCTAAACAATTGAAGCTACCTGTCTACCAAGCTAGCGGGACAACTCCGAAAGCTAACCACGACGAACACATGGCGGAGAAAACAGCCAGCACAGACGAGGAACAAGGGAGCCAGAAGACGGATGCGATACTGGCCGCTATAGGCTCCATGAAAACAGAATTCTCATCGAGATTTGACGGTGTTATGACGGCAATAGAGAACATGAGAAAAGAGATAAATGACTGCAATGAATGAGTGTCGCAAACGGAACAGCGGATATCCAGCGCCGAAGACGAGGTGACTAACTTAAAAACTAAAGTGCAGAAACTGGAATCGCAAAATAAAAGTCTGGAAGACAAACTTTTGGATCTGGAAGCCAGATCTCGATTGAACAACGTGAGACTAATAAATCTTCCAGAGGGGGCAGAAGGAAAAGACCCGGCAGCTTTTCTAGAAAAGAGGATCCCTGAAGCACTGGGCGCAACACTACAGTCCTCAGTGGTTTTGGAGCGGGCGCACCGGATCGGACCAATGAGAGACACCAGGGCACCACCGAGAACACTAATAATGAGGTTTCATAACTACAAGGACAAGGTGGAAATTATGGCAGCTGCTCGGGCAAAAAAGGAGATCCTGTACAAAGACCAACAAGTACGGCTCTATCCGGACCTGGCTGCAGGACTGCATCAGCTGAGAAAACAATTCGACCCGGCTCGTCAGGAACTTCGTAATTTAGGAATCCGGCACGGACTGATTCACCCGGCCAGGCTATTGGTGACTCATAAAGACCGAACCTACACCTTCAAAACTCCGACCGAAGCAGAAGAGTTCATCAAAAAGATCCAGAAGGATGCTGGAGAAAACTAAACCAAACCACAGGTGATATGACAGAAATGACAGTGTATGAGACAGAGTGAAAACGTCATTTACTCGATATGGTGCTGGCTTTATATAACTGTTTAAAAACTGAGCTACAGAAGAGTTATAAAAAATAATTTCACTATACAGCAGTAGATAAGACGGATTGAGAGACTTTTAAGTTTAAGAAGAAGATAAAAGGTGGACTGACTGATCCTCACTTAGTGTGGAACAGTTATCACTAGCCATATCAGGAAGTTAATATGGTTTTGGGGGAATGTCTCTTTAAGCGAGACCAGGGGAAATGTTCAAGTTCAGTGTGTTTTTTGTTGTGTTGGATGGTGGTTCAAACATCCAGGTCTTACATGCTTCTCTGTAAACCTACTTTTGTACTACGGGTTAATCTGATTTTAATTTGTAAGGGATGTCTCAGGGAGTAAAGTTAAACTTTATCTCTTGGAATTGCAGAGGCCTGCAACAACTTAAAAAAATTAAACAAGTCATGAACAAAATTAAAGATATTGACTCCAAGATAGTGTTTTTACAAGAAACACATCTTTTAGATGAGGATAACAGAAAAATTAAAAGAAGATGGCAAGGAAGTGTATATACAGCTTCATTCTCATCCCGAGCCAGAGGTGTGATGACACTTATACATAAATCTGTCCCATTTCAAGTCAAAAACGTAATAAAGGATAGATTGGGAAGATACTTAATAATCCAAGGTACATTATTAACAGAAAATCTTAATTTAGTGAATGTGTATGGACCCAATATAGATGATGCAAATTTTTATGTAGATCTGTTCCTTACTCTGTCAGCATCAGGAGGATCTTATATAATAGGAGGAGATTTTAATTGTACATTAAACCCTGATATGGACAGATCCACAGGAATAGACCAGTCACATAATGGATGCAGAACAACTATTCACCGCTTTATAAAAGATCTGGGGTTGGTAGATATATGGAGAGAATGTAACCCACAAGCTAAAACCTACTCATGTTACGCCAGCACATTTCAAACATACTCAAGAATTGACTATTTTTTAATCTCCTCAGAACTACGGTCCAAAATTCACAACAGTTTCTACGATAGTATTGTGATCTCAGACCACGCACCATGCTGCTTGGTATATAAAGATGACAGATTGACAAAAGACCCACCTAGATGGTGTTTTCAACATAAGTGGTTACAAGATGAAGAATTTGTAAAGTACATAGGAAAACAAATAGAGGAGTTCTTCCAAATTAACACTACACAGACAACAGCATGTATAAGGTGGGAAGCGTTTAAAGCCTTTCTCAGAGGACATATAATAAGCTATACAGGTTCAAAATCAAAAAAGGCACGAGAAGAGAGATTAAATTTGGGAAAAAAATGAAGAATCTTCAAGAAAAAGTTTATGAAAAAAACAACCCTCAACTGGAAAAAGAATTACTAATTTTGAGGTCTGAATATGACAAACAGTCTGCTGTTAGAGCTGCATCTAGTCTTCTAAGACTAAAACAGTCATTCTATGAACAAGGTGATAAATCTGGAAAACTATTAGCATGGCAAATAAAACAATTAGAGACCAGAATAGCTATTACAACCATAACATCCAATGGGAATGTTGTCGTGAACCCTATAGAAATAAATGATGCTTTCAGAGATTATTATAAAAAATTATATGGTACAACTAACACTATTAATGTACAAAATATGAATAGATTTTTAGATGGATTACCTATTCCTTGCACCCCAGATGAATATAAAGAAGATTTAGATACAGATATTACCAAAGAAGAAATCGGTAACGCCATAGATAATTTGAAATCGGGAAAAAGAGCAGGACCAGATGGTCTCCCTATTGACTTGTACAAAAAATTTAAAAACATACTACTAACGCCACTTTTAGAAATGTTTCTCGAGCCATTTCAGAGTGGCAATCTTCCATCTTCGATGAATAAAGCCCTAATTACTTTACTGCCAAAACCAGGCAAAACCCCTAATAAGTGCGAAAATTTGAGACCAATAAGCCTTCTAAACTCGGACCTTAAAATAATATGTAAGCTTCTAGCAATTAGATTACAGAGAATTCTGCCAAAAATTGTAAATAAGGACCAAAATGGATTCATATCAGGAAGACAAGGTTTCCATAATGTCAGAAGAATACTGAATATCATTCACTATAATGAAGATAAACCAGATACAGCCCTATTATCATTAGATGCCGAAAAGGCCTTTGATAGGGTCGAATGGCCTTATCTTTTCAATATTTTAGAAAGATTTGGTTGTGGAAATCTTTATTAAATGGGTGCAGGTCATATACAATAACTCTACAGCAGAAATTCTAACGAACAGAAATATTTCAAAACCAATAAATATTAACAAAGGATGCCGACAGGGCTGCCCTCTCTCGCCCTTGTTATTCACATTAGCAATAGAACCGTTTGCTATAGCAATACGTTCTCATCCACAGTTTTGCGGAATTACAGTAGGACCAGTAGAGCACAGAATCGCCCTTTACGCGGACGATGTAATTTTACTTATGTCCAGCTTAAGTAAATCAATCCCAGCTCTGATACAACTGATAAGATCATTTGGCGATATCTCAGGGTATAAAGTGAATCATACCAAATCCTCTATATTACTACATAATTCAAATGAAAGGAAAAATCCAATAGCTGAAGCAATTCAGTTCAATGTTGTGGATCAATTCAAATATTTGGGAATACGCATTGTACCCAAGTTAGAACAGGTAGCATGTGCCAACTATGAACCTTTAATGACAGAAATTAATGAGTCAATCGACAGGTGGATGTCGTTACCAGTATCCATAATGGGCAGAGTTAATATTTTAAAAATGAATACTTTGCCAAAGTTGCTTTATTTATTCCAGAACATCCCGTTACCGCCACCTACAGATCTATTCTCAAAAGTCAAAAAAATTATTTGTTGGTTTTCTATGGAACAACCGTAGGGCAAGACTACGCTCGTCTTTATTGTACTTACCATTTGACCGGGGGGGGGCCTAAAATGTCCGAACTTGATGTGGTATTACTGGGCTGCACAACTGAGGTCTATTATGTTTTATTTTTCAATGGATAATGCCCCTCACTGGGCCGAAATGGAATCTTATGGCTTAAATCTATCTCTCCCTTCATATATTTATTCAGACACTGTACAAAAGCTTTGTAAACAAACTAAAAATCCAATTGTAAAACATATGATAAAGATTTGGTATGAAGTGAAGAAATACTTAAACGAACCACAATCACTATCGCAGTTTACCCCAATTTGGGGTAATCAGTTCTTTGTACCAGGCAGGGCGGATGCAACGTTCAAATTATGGTTAACTAAGGGACTCAAAACAATTCAAGATCTGTACACAACAAACTCAGATAATATGATGTCCTTTGAAGAACTAAGAGCTAAATATCATCTTAATAGAAAACATTTCTTTAAGTACCTTCAGCTTAGAAATTATGTTAAAATAAATCAAAGCAATGTACTTTCTAAACCCTGTAGCACAGAACTAGAAAAAATTGTGACAAAGAATTGTCTAAGAAAGGGTGAAATATCAGAACTCTACAACTTGTTGATATCATTTTCAAGTGAGAACTCAACATATAAGCTAAGGGCCTGGAAGGAAAACATACAAACAGATATTTCCAAGGAAGAGTGGGAAGCCGCATGTGCCAACGCTCATTCTGCATCCATAAATGCACGCCTTAGAATAATACAATATAAATGGTTAATGCGGATGTATGTGACACCGATAGAATTGAATAGATATGACCCGAATATACCAGACATATGCACAAAATGTACAGAAGATAGAGGAACACTATTTCACTGCCTTTGGCAGTGTAGAATAATTATTAAATTCTGGGAAGAGATAAGAGTAATAATCGAAAAGATTGTTTCCAAATCAATATCATTGGATCCTAAGCTTTTCTTGCTGGGCCTTTATCCAGAGAAACATAACTTCAGTAAGTATGAAAAAGCATTTATAGATCTAAGCTTGTTAAATGCCAAAAAATGTATTGCACTACTATGGAAAAGAACCCATCAACCAAGTACCAGTCAATGGTTAAAACAAATGTTATCAAGCCTACCGTTGGAAAGAGTTACTTATATTTTGAAAGCCAAACAGCATGTATTTGAAGGTATATGGAAGCCCTTTATTGAATATGTCAAGAACTCAGACTTAACAGAAAACCAAACTGATGACTAACTGTGGGTATGGCAATTTCCAAAATTGTGAATGTTAATGTCTTTTTTGCTATTACAGTTATCATTATTATCATTATATATATATATCTTTTAATGTTACTTTTAAAAGCCCGTTGCTTATCATTATCATTACCATTATTTCACAATCCATTACATTGTGTTTATAATCTGTCTAATAACAAGAGAAGCATATTGTTCGTTTTGTGTTTCTATTGTGATCGTTTTGTTTAAGCTGTGTTTTTGCTATATTCGGCAGCTAATCTATGAGAAATGACATATGGCCATGGCTAGGCTATACATGTCACGATTTTTTGTACTGTGATTATCTTGTGCTGCTATAAAACTCAAATAAAGATATTGTGGAAAAAAAAATAATAATGAAAGCAACAGGGAAATAGATTTTTTCCTCCATCCCAACTCAAATGTTATATGGTAATGCCTAAACATGATAGTGGTTATGCTGCTTTTTCTAATTGTGAACATTTTCTTTCCTTTTCTGCTTTATTCTATTTTTCTATTTTTCTAATTATCTATTTTAATTTTGTATTTTTTACTTTTTGCATTATCCTCCCCAACATGCTGTGCAAACACTTACCACTCCACATTTACTCAACTGCACAAGGGGAACCTTCACAATATTAGGCACTATATATATATATATATATATATACTGTATATACATACATATATATATACACTGCTCAAAAAAATAAAGGGATCACTAAAATAACACATCCTAGATCTAAATAAAAGAAATATTCGTATTAAATACTTTGTTCTTTATATAGTTGAATGTGCTGACAACAAAATTACACAAAAATTATCAATGGAAATCAAATTTATTAACCCACGGAGGTCTGGATTTGGAGTCACACTCAAAATTAAAGTGGAAAAACACACTACAGGCTGATCCAACTTTGTCGTAATGTCCTTAAAACAAGTCAAAATGAGGCTCAGTAGTGTGTGTGGCCTCCACGTGCCTGTGTGACCTCCCTACAACACCTGGGTATGCTCCTGATGAGATGGCGGATGGTCTCCTGGGGGGATCTCCTCCCAGACCTGGACTAAAGCATCCGCCAACTCCTGGACAGTCTGTGGTGCAACGTGGCATTGGTGGATGGAGCGAGACATGATGTCCCAGATGTGCTCAATTAGATTCAGGTCTGGGGAAGGGGGCGGGCCAGTCCATAGCATCAATGCCTTCTTCGTGCAGGAACTGCTGACACACTCCAGCCACATGAGGTCTAACATTGTCTTGCATTAAGGTGGCTTTATGGTTCTGCGTCAGGTCGACGGCGTAGCTACGCCGTCGACGCAGACCCCTACGCCGAACCTCTGCGTCACTTGACGCGCGCCTCCCAAAAATCCTAACTACGCGTCGAAACGGCGCAGACAGCAGGGACATGCGACGCGGACCTCGAGGGCTGTGATTGGTCCGCGTAACATCATTTCCGGGTCGCAGCTTTTCCGGTTCGTTCTGTACATAACACCGCCATTTTTAAATTCTTGCATTCATTCGAAGTTGAAGATGGACCAGGCAGAAGAGCGACTAATCGAAGAAGTCAGGAAGTATGAGCACCTGTACGACTCATCCTCCAAGAATTACAAAGACAGCCAGATGTCCAGCAATTCTTGGAGGGAAATTGCGCAGAATCTGGGTTCGGACTCGGCGGACTGCATGAAGAGGTGGAAGAGTTTGCGGGACAAGTTCGTTCGCCACCGCAAGAAGATGGCCTCCAGGAGTGGGGACCCAGGTGGCAAAACGGTCCCAGCATTTTACATCTTCATGTCCTGGCTGGAACCGCACGTGAAACACCGAGAGACCGAGTCTAATTTTAAGGTAAATATCTCTTCATGCCTTTTCATGAGCCTTTGTTTAGATGAGCTAGCGAGCTAGCAAGCTGGCGAGCAAGCTAACCGATTGTAAACACTCGTGGCACCCAGTGCTTGCAGTTTGCAGGTTCGTTTGTTTGTATAAAACTCATAAAAAACGATGTTAATGACTGGCTGGAAGCTGTACTAGCTTTGGTGAAGGGCTGCTACTCCACGGTTGCTTGGCTTTATCTGCAGCCTTTGTTTAACGTTGTTGGTGCTAGCTACATTAGCTAGCACCAATTGTAAACACTCGTGGCACCCAGTGCTTGCAGGTTGTGCATACAAAACTATAGGGTTGTATTACATATGAGATATGACCAATGCTTTGGGGCTTTTTTGCATTTTAGTTAAAAATGACTAGATAAGAACCTGTACTGGTCTATGAGTACATCTGTGTATAACCTTCACCAGTGTAGTTTCTTAATACTGTCTGCTTTTTCTTAACCACAGGAAAAGACCACCGATTCAGCACGGCAGTCTCCGTCGGAGCCACCTTCTCCCTCGACACCCACTCCAGAACAATTGGCCTCCCCCCAGCCGGGGACTTCATCCATGTCGGATGGTTCTCTGTCTCCCCCCTCACCTGCTCCTTCTGTGCCACCATCACCTCTGCCCCCTGCCTCACCTGCTCCTTCTGTGCCACCATCACCTCTGCCCCCTGCCTCACCTGCTCCTTCTGTGCCACCATCACCTCTGTCCCCTGCCTCTGCCAGACTGAAAAAAAGAAGGAGCATGGACCAGGGCGACGCTGTAAACAAACACTTGGCACGTCTTGAGGAACGTCGGGCCGAGCTTCAACAGAGGCTGGCGCAGGAAAGTGACGAGTGCTCTAGGTTTGCGCAGACGGTGGCAGACATGCTACGGAGGGTGCCAGAGGCCAAGAGGGCTGATATAATGTACGAAGTGTACACCAAACTGTATGAAAACAGGGAACAGCCATAAACACTACATTGACCCCCTTCCATTGCACATACTTTTTGTAAATAGTTCCATTTTATTGTCTATTGTCTTAAAATGTTTATTACAGTTAAGATTTTACTTATTGTTCATTTTTTACTTGTCTATTAGAATGTATATTACTGTTAAGATTTATTCAGCATTGTTGCTGCGCTTAAGATTGTTTGCCATGTTTATTGCACCTTATTTTTTTGCACAATAAAAATTCTCAAATGTAATATGGAGTCTTTTTCCCAAATTTCAGAGCCCTAAATACCCCCTACACTACAGTGATAGCTGGTACACTATAATACAGGCTAACCAAATAAATGGATATGGAGGCAGTTGTAAAAAAAAATGTAGATCATTTATTACAAAAACAAAGCAATCAAACACACTACACAACATCACTGTTCAAGTGTGCCACGAGAAACAATGTCATTCTGCCATGGTACAGAACCATGTGCTGACTGAAAGAAAGATTTGAGGTCATTTCTGACAGCCATGGCAGCTCTGGTGGATCGGGCTCTGCTCATCTGAGATGGAGGTATAGTGTCCAAAAGGTTGTCCCCGGTCACTTCTCTGCGCCACTCACCAGGCCTGAAAGACCCAGCACTTTCCATGTCTGCAAAACTGGGTGGTATGTAGCGGCACTCTGGGCTGGTCGCCTCGTCTGTGTAGGCAAGGTAGTTGTGTAGCACCACACAAGCCTTCACCACATCCACGACTTTCTCAGGCAGGAACTCAATTGGTCTTCCAAGAATTCTCCAGCGTGCTGCTAGGATGCCAAAGGAGTTCTTAATGACCCGCCTGGCCCTGGAGTGGCGGTAATTGTAGATCTGCTTGTCTCTAGTCAGATTCGCTCCTACATAGGGACAAAAACAAAGTTGTTACTCTGCAATCACGGTTTTAAATAAATACATAGTACTGTGTGTTTATTTAATACTACTGTATCAGCACTGTACCTGGGAAAGGGCGCATGAGGTTGCAGTGTAGAGGGAAGGCAGCGTCACCAACAACGACGTGTGGAATCGTGACCGTGGTCCCAGGAAGGTCAGCCGGTGGGGGCAGATTCAGCTTGTGGTCAAGCAGCATCGACCCAAATCTGCTTTCCTTGAAAACGCCGCCATCGCTTTCACGTCCATACGCTCCCACGTCCACCATTGTGAAGCGATACCTGGCATCGCACATGGCCATCAAAACAATGGAGTGCGCACCCTTGTAGTTGAAATAGTCGCTCCCTGCACGAGGCGGTGCCTTGATATTTACGTGCTTTCCATCGACAGATCCGACACAGTTTGGGAAGTTCCAGAGTCTCCAGAAATCAACTGCTATGTTTTCCCACTGGCTTGTTGAAGGGCAGGGCAGAAATTCTGGCTGCAGTGCTGTCCACAACGCTTTGCACACCTCCGATACTATGGACGACACTGTGCAGGAAGCTAGCTTGTAGCTTGCCGCTACAGCCTGTTGGCTTGCACCTGAAGCTAAAACTCGAAGCGTGACTGACAATCTTTGAGCCACATCAACAGGCATAGAGTGTGTCGTCTGGTGGTGGATGAGAGGTTTCAGACGGCGAACAAGATCATCAAATCGACTTGTAGACATCCTGAAATACCTGAAGTGCATCTCATCGTCCAGGTCCTTCAATGGTCGAACTAGTGTGGCAAATTCTCCTGTCGTTTGCCTTGACTCGTTCAAAGGACGTACAGACCACCTCCTCACACGTCTTTTCCTTCGTTTGTTATTTAACATTTGCACTAGAAGCATTTGTTCTTCAATATCGATCAGCTCCAGCTCCAAAAGTATCCTCTCTCGCTCAGTCGCCATTGTTCAATGTACTGTTTACCAGAGACCAGGCGTGTTCACTCCCCGCTTCTGGCGTAACCGGAAAGTAGAATTCATGCGGTTTCGTTACTCAGCGCCCCCTAGCGTTGTGGCGGTGAATTACCACGCGATGCATAGACACCGCCGCACTACTATAAATGAAAAATCACGGCAATCATGTTCGCCGACGCCTAGGCGCACAATCGACGCAGAACCATAAATCCCGCTTTAGGAGGAACCCAGGGCCAACCGCACCAGCATATGGTCTCACAAGGGGTCTGAGGATCTCATCTCGGTACCTAATGGCAGTCAGGCTACCTCTGGCGAGCACATGGAGGGCTGTGCGGCCCCCCAAAGAAATGCCACCCCACACCATTACTGACCCACTGCCAAACCGGTCATGCTGGAGGATGTTGCAGGCAGCAGAACGTTCTCCACGGCGTCTCCAGACTCTGTCACGTCTGTCGCATGTGCTCAGTGTGAACCTGCTTTCATCTGTGAAGAGCACAGGGCGCCAGTGGCGAATTTGCCAATTTTGGTGTTCTCTGGCAAATGCCAAACGTCGTGCACGGTGTTGGGCTGTAAGCACAACCCCCACCTGTGGACGTCGGGCCCTCATACCACCCTCATGGAGTCTGTTTCTGACCGTTTGAGCAGACACATGCACATTTGTGGCCTGCTGGAGGTCATTTTGCAGGGCTTTGGCAGTGCTCCTCCTGTTCCTCCTTGCACAAAGGAGGAGGTAGCGGTCCTGCTGCTGGGTTGTTGCCCTCCTACGGCCTCCTCCACGTCTCCTGATGTACTGGCCTGTCTCCTGGTAGCGCCTCCATGCTCTGGACACTACGCTGACAGACACAGTAAACCTTCTTGCCACAGCTCGCATTGATGTGCCATCCTGGATGAGCTGCACTACCTGAGCCACTTGTGTGGGTTGTAGACTCCGTCTCATGCTACCACTAGAGTGAAAGCACCGCCAGAATTCAAAAGTGACCAAAACATCAGCCAGAAAGCATAGGAACTGAGAAGTGGTCTGTGGTCACCACCTGCAGAACCACTCCTTTATTGGGGGTGTCTTGCTAATTGCCTATAATTTCCACCTGTTGTCTATTCCATTTGCACAACAGCATGTGAAATTGACTGTCAATCAGTTTTGCTTCCTAAGTGGACAGTTTGATTTCACAGAAGTGTGATTGACTTGGAGTTACATTGTGTTGTTTAAGTGTTCCCTTTATTTTTTTGAGCAGTGTATATATATATACATACATATATATATACACATATATATACATATATATGTGTGTATATATATATATATATATACACATATATATATATAAATATATATATATATATAAATATATATATATATACTTATATATATATACATACACACACATATATATATATATATATATATATATATATATATATTATTTATTTACTTTCTCTTTTCTTTCATTTTCATTTATTAGTCCAACAGATAAAGTCCAAATTCCAGGACAATCGTTCACTCTGCGATTCAAGCACCAAATTTGGCACGAATAATGCCTAGACCCTACTTTTTGAGAAAAGCCCATTAGCCACCTGAAAATCCAACATGGTGGCCATTTTTCAAGATGGCTACCACATAAAATGTACCAAAACCCTTTCTTATTGTAGAATGGTAATGGCTGGGCATAATTAAATGATCTAGGCATCGAATTGTATGTATTTTGAGTAGACAAATCCAATGAAGCAAATAAAAAAACTATTTCAAGGCTAGTTTTCAAGATGGCGGCCATTTTTCGACTCAAATTCACAGTTTTCTGTCAAATTTTATCACACATGAAGTTTCAATTATGCAAAAATCTTTTGATCCACATCAAAATGTTTTCAGCAATCTCAAAATGTTAAAAAAAATGTCTTCATAAAGGCCTTGACACACCTATCTGACTTCCGACCGTCATCAGAAAAGGCAGTCGGACTGATGAGTCGGCTCCTGTCTCCCCAAGGCGGTCAAAAAAGTGTCTCAAACACACCTGAACAACCACCGACTTGACCATACGTTCTGCGTTTATATGAATCATAATAGGTCTCCATACAGACAGCGCTTATCCATGTTATTCCTAGCTAGCTCCCGCTAGTGAAAAATATAGCCCTTCATGCAGTTGAGCAACATAACAAACCTGTGTTGATTAAGGCCTGTGGCACAGATATCCTTGTTATTGCAATCAGTGTTGTTGGGCTCTTCGGGATGCAGGCTTAGAGGAGCTGTGGATTGAATTCGGTCAAGGTCAGTCTGTCAGGTGGTTACCAGTTCATGATATGGTGGGGAAACTTGGTCCTAAAAAGTCCCGTGGCATGCTTTTTTTCCATGCCTTCACTGGTTGTGATGTTGTGTCAGCCTTTCGTGGTAGAGGCAAAAGGACTGCCTGGCAAGCCTGGGAAGTGTGTCTTGAAGTGTCTTATGTCTTTGATAAGCTTAGTCAATACCCACCGGTATCAGATGATGCAGATCTCAGGATACTTGAGAAGTTTGTCATAGCAATGTACAATAAGAACAGCACTGCTGACTGAGTTGATGAAGCCAGACTGGACCTGTTTGCTCGGAAGCAGAGGTCCTATGATGCCATTCCACCAACAAGCGCATCTCTAGCACAGCACGTCAAACTTGCAACCTATCAAGCTGCCTGTATCTGGGGCCAGGCAACTTCATGTCAAATGTATATGGAAAGTCCTGTCAACTGGGGTTGGAGGAGAGAAGGTGATATTTGGCAAGTAGTGTGGACGACACTCCCACCAATTGCTGAGAGCTGTCAACAATTGACTAAATGTGGGTGCAAGACTGAATGTCTTGGAAGATGCAAATGCTACCGCTTTAGTCTTGAGTGTACTCAGTTGTGTGCCTGCAAATGTAATGATTAAGTGAATTTGTAATCAGGGGTGGATTACCAAATGGGCCAACCGGGCACAGGCCAAATATATTTGTCTTCTGCATGCTGTATATAGTTGAGATGCAGAACGGGCGCTTCCTTAATCCGTCCCTGTTTGTAATACATTCTGATATGGCTGGCTACAGTGCCCCTACCTACCATGCATTTGTCAATGTGCCCATGAAGACCTAGGTTCAATTCAAACCAGTGATCATTTCCCAATCCAGCCCTGTCTCGCTTTCCCGCCCATTTTCTGTCAAACCTCACTGTTCTATTGAAATAAAAAAATCTATTAAAAAAAGAACAGAAAATGAAAAAAACAAACATGCACTTACTTAACCTGGGAGGTGTGCCCTGGTGAAGTTCAGTTCAAACCAGTGATCATTTCCCATTCATTTTCAATGTTCTATTGATATAAAATGTATCAAATGTAACAAAACAAACAAAACAAAAAAATACCAAAAACAATGTAAAGAAAACATGCACTTACTTAGCTGAACTAATGAAAACTAACTAACTAACAAAAAGGTGTTATTTTTGCCATTCTTTGCCATCTATCTTCACAATTTAACACATTTTTGGACTTTTTTATCGCAGAGTTGGAAAGCTCAGATCCTTTCACCTATATTTTGATACCAAGATCATCAAAATGTGATTATCCAATCTCAATCCAGGTCAAATACCAAGTCTAATGGCTTTCAATGGCAGCCATATTGGAAATTGGCAGCCATATTGGATTTTTTGCACGGCTAACAGGTTTTTTGGAAAAAGTGGGTCCCAAAGAATATTTGTGCCAAGTTTGATGCTTGTATCACAAAGTGAACAATTATCTCACTAATCTGCCGGACTATGTCTATTTTTATGTTTAATAAAAAAAGGAAAACTAAGTTAAGAAAAAAAAAAAAAGCTTGAACAGCACATCTTGAAACCCCAGTCTGCTTTGAAATCTTTGTCTGGGAGAGACCTTGCTGATGCAGTATAACTACCTTGTGTCTTGTTGCTGTGCTCAGTCTTGCCATGGTGTATGACCTGTGACATGAAACTGTCTTCCACAACCTCACCTTAATAGCAGAGTTTGGCTGTTCCTCACCCAGTTTTAAGCCTCCTACATAGCTGTTCCTGTTTCAGTTAATGACTGTGTTTCAACCTACATGTGAAATAAATGATCATTAGCACCTGTTTGGTATAATTGGTTGATCATACACCTGACTATAATCCTACAAAATCTCTGACTTTGTGCAAGCGTGCCTATAAGAATTTATGCTGGTTTGAAGGCAAAGGGTAGTTACACCAAATATTGACTTCATTTAGATTTTTCTTTTGTTCGCTCACTTTGCATTTTGTAAATTGATAAAATAAAAAAATAATTATTAATTATATTTTTGAAAGCATTCTTAGTTTATTTTCACACCTGCCTAAGACTTTTGCACAGTACTGTATATTTTCTAAATCAAGTTTCCAACACTTTAACATAATCTGTGAATAATCAGATTACACATGACTTTAAGCATACACATTCATTTACATTTTGGGTCTGGCACGGCACAGCACCACCTAACAGCTGGAGTTGCGAGACCGAGGAGTTCCCGCGATAATTACATAATCACGCACGACCACAGTTTTACGTATGTATTATAAACACAGCAACACAAAGTGTTCCCAACCGAAGGATTAGAAGAAGTGCTTGTATTTGTCTCTTTTATGAGGTTTTTGTGCTGGCGTCAACATGGGGTGTTTTATTTTGAAAATGAACCGGATGTTATGTTGTTGTTTCAGTGTCTGACTTCCTGTCTGCTCTGTGCTGAATTCGGCTGAATTGCTGCATCGTGCTCTGGCATCCGGCAGAAACAGAAGCCCTGCGTATCTGCTCCGGAGGGCTGCGGACTGCCGGAGCTACAACGGAGCAGATACGCAACGTAGCGGAGCCAGTGGAAGTAAACAGATAGACTAGAATGAAACCTATCAGCTCCGCTGCTGTGGCAGAGCCGTGACGGAGCGGAGCCGGACCGGACACGTATCTGGTGGAATCTAGGGGTTAGTGTGATTTGGGGTAAAAATGTCATCTGTCAGCCACTTAAATCAAATTTAAAATCAAATACATTTCCATTGCACACAGCTCTCCGTCATACTTTACCTCCAGCCACACTGAACAGGACTCCAGCAGCCTTGCAGAGAAAGGTTCGCAGCCGGACAATTCCAGGAATTTTCACTCCATTCAGGTAACTTTTGATTTCTGGGATTCCCGAACCTGCAGCTACTGGCTGGTTACAGGACAGCAAGACATAGCATATTAGCAACATCAGATGATTCTACAGGTTAGTGTAGTCTTGTATCGCAAACACACTTTAAATTGAAAATGAAACATATCACAATCTATTGATACCAAGTGGAAACGGGGTCAAAATGTAAAAGCTTTCAAACTCAGAAATACTGTAAGGTGACGTTAACATGAAACTGGTTTACCACCTGACTGCAGCCTGTGCTGGGTTCTGCCAAAGCATTATACACACCTGTCTGAGATCTTTCTTTAGATAGATCTTTAGTTAGTCACCTCAAACCTTACTCACAATTTAAAACTGCCTTCATCTCACAAACAAACAAACAAACCAACAAACAATACAACAATACAACATATGTGTGTGAAAATTTTTCCATGTATTCAATTCATTGTATAAAGTTTGGCCATGATTGGTGAAAAGATTAGTGGCTTAGAAGCGTAAATGTACAGTAATGTTTGGCCCATGGCCCCACATTAGGCAGTTTCAGTTTTGGCCATCCAAAGACAAAAAGCTTTGGCCACCCTTCTCATAGAGAGCTGTATTTTTTTTCAGCACGCTCACAAATGTATGAAAAAATGTTGCTTCATTGCAAACTCTGGTCAATTCAGAAGTCTGTCACTCTATGTTTTTCAAAGCTGTCAAAATCCTGTTTCTAAATTGAATAGGAAACAAGCAACCAGATGCTTACAGTCTGCTTAGACCTCCATTACTCACACTTCTGGCTACATTTTCGATAGAATGTTTTTTCCTGGAGGGACCACTTAAATATAAGCAGAAAAATTGGAAGATTGGAAAACTCAAGTGTATCTGAGCCGTCTTACCTCAATGAGGACGAGCACACTGGCAATAAAGATGAAAGTCATGTTGAATGCCAGGAGCTCCAGCAGAGACAGCGGGAGACAGCCTTTATCGCTGCACTTCTCCACAGCTAAAGGTGTTCCGCTAAGAAGATGAACCATCAACACTTTTAACAGTTTATCGTCAGAACGTACTGTAATGAATGGAGAATGGTGGCTGCCTGGCTTTGGAACAGTCAGAAAATCATTGTGTTTTTTGTTAACATGCAACACAACTTGTGTTGTCCTTTAAAAAGTAACCAATAACTTTCATGTTGTAAAATAATATGTATTCCCAAATTATTGGAATTTGTGTTGAATTATGACTCATTCTTGTAATAATGTGAACATTTCCTCATAGAATTAATGTACTTTCATGTTTGTATTACTATGACTTATTTTCTTAAAATTATTACAACATTGCAACGTCTTCACTAAATATTCTGACATTACAGCGGCCCTGACACTCTCTGCAGACAGCTCATCACTGACTGGCATATTTAAGGATACAATCACCAACCACAGTAAATTTGATTTTGGTGAAGAGGTGTACGAAGAAATCCACAAACAGGCCCACCTGAAAAGAGACACGAAGGCTTCACTCTATGGTCATCCGCAACATATCTATCTAGCAAAGAAAATCAACAAATCAGATATGCACCTACCAGACCCACTGTGACTCCGATAGCAAACATCATCATCCACCGTATTGCTTCATACTTTTTGGCTTTCTAATGGAAGATAAAACAAAGTTTATTAAAAGATTTGACATAAACAAAATATTTGCATTTCCTAAAAAAATGTGTGTGATTGCTGCTTTTGCTCCTCACAGCAAGAAGTGCTGGTGAAGATACTACCCCAAATTGATGGTGATTAAATAATGCGTTCACACTAAATATTCATTAGGCACAAATGGGTCTCTATCAATCAAATCAGCTACATCCATGAAGCCCACTCTATAAAAAATGTTACTCTGCGCCTCATGGTTCATGGGTTATCAGCCAAAATGTTAAATCCTTAATTACCACCAACATGGTGACACTATTGCTTTAATACACTGCTCAACAAAATTAAGGGAACACTTAATTCACACATCATCACAGGCTGATCCAACATTTTATCACAGCAACTCATAATGTGACTCAGTAGTGTGTATGGCCCTCGGTAGCCTGTATGCACTCCAGACAACGTTTGGACATGCTCCTGATGAGTCGACGGATGGTGTTCTGGGGGATCTCCTCCGAGACCTGGATCGGGGCATCAGTGAACTCCTGGACAGTCTGTGCTGGTACTTGGCAGTGTGGGATGCAGCGATACATAATTTCCCATAGGTACTCAATTGGATTTAGTTCAGGGGAACGAGAGGGCCAGTCAATGGCATCAATGCCTTCGTCATCCGGGAACTGTCTACACACCCTGGCCAGGCCGGGCATTGTCCTGCACCAGGAGGAACCCAGTGCCCACTGCAGCAGCGTAAGGTCTGACAACCGCTCTGAGGATTTCATCCGGGAACCTAACATCAGTCAGGGTACTGTTGGCTATGACATGGAGGTCTGTGCGGATGATGTTACAGGCAGCATAATGTACACCACGACGTCTCCAGACTCTTTCACACCTGTCACATGTGCTCAGTGGGAACCTGCTCTCATCTGTAAAGAAAACATTAGGCCCTCATGTCACCCTTATGGTTTCTGTTTCTGACAGTTTGCTCAGAAACATGCACACCAGTAGCCTGCTGGAGGTCATTTTGTAGGGCTCTGGCAATGCTCCTCCTGTTCCTCCTCTCACAAAGGAGCAGATACTGGTCCTGCTGCTGGGTTGATGCCCTTCTACGGCCCTGTCCAGCTGTCCTCATGTAGAGGCCGGTCTCGTGGTATCTCCTCCATGCTCTTGAGACTGTGCTGGGAGACACAGCTTCTTGCGACCGCATGTATGGATGTGCCATCCTGGAGTAGCTGGACTACCTGTGCAACCTGATTGGGCTGCGGTACCGCCTCATACTACCAGTAGTAACAAGGCCACTAGCAGAACTAAAAACTAGAGAACAATCAGTCAGGAATGACAAGGAGAGAGCAATTGTCTGTGGCCACCACATGAAAGCCATTCCCTTTTTGGGGTTGTCTAGCTTTTGCCTCTCCATTGCACCTGTTAGCACAGGTTTTAGCAACGTTGCACAACACGCTAACAACAGCAGACACTTCTGGGGAGACAACTGCCCGTTGATTTGCATTATGGAGAAAAGCTGATGAAGGTTCTCAATCATCCAGGTCATGGTAATTCTAAGTGCTGTATTGTAGGCAACTGGACGTGTTTCAGCTTCTTGACATCTTGCCTCCACATACTGTTGTTTTGTGTGCCCTGTTTGTTTGATGTTTTATTTATGTATTGTTGATTCTTGAACCTGTGAAGCACTTTGGTCAACTTTGGCTGTTTTTAGATGTGCCATAGAAATAAACTTGACCTTTATGGAAGAATTATGCTATCTTTATTCAAGAGTGTAGTTTTCAGTTTGAGAGCATGATTTGACAGCTACAGTGTGGACCAATCAAATGACGGATGCCGCCTTGGGTGCGTTCCTTCGCACTTTTTTTGAGTGCTCCGTAGGGGCGGGTATATGGTCTGTTTGTAAAACTGCTTCTCTCAAAATACACCAATTTACCATATTAGCCAGCTATTTGAATCGTCACCTATTTAAGACACCAGCATATTTATGTATAATTCATCTTAAGTAATCCTAAAAAGAGTTATCATAGTTTAGATTTTTTTCAATTTAATATTAGTGGATATATGTTATATAGTATAAATACTCACAGCAGCGTAGGAATGTTACGATAGTCGAATGGTTAGGTACAATGTTAGATATTGTACTTTAAACCATGGGACGCCGGTTCACATCCCGGCCGCCGCACTAACCCCTTTCACACTCCCATTTGCATGCGGAGATCCTGCACCAATTCTCCGCATCCACCTCTGTGTGAAAATTTCAGAGGCGGCGAGGGGTGAAATTTCGCTGCACCGAATACAGAGGTGCAATATTGGCGAACTGAACCAGTGTGAACAGATAAGCCGGCGGCGCGGAGTGAGGATGTGTCGATCTGATGGTGTTCACTGTCTGATAACTGAACAGTTCAACAAAATATAGAGAAATGTCACGGTGTAAAAAATCACCACGGCGGTCAGCCCTCCCGACCGAGACTTCAGTGAACTTTCCCCCCAGAAACCAGCCTCCCTCTCCGCGAGTGAAAGAGTCAGACAGTCTCCTGTTTACTGATGGTGATTATGTAATTATGTAATTCAGAGTTTGGTGGGTCAGGATCCCAATCACAACACATTATAACAGCATCAATATGATTATAAACAGTCAGCGGGTACATGTTTAGATTAACAGGAGGACACCGGGGAACCCGTTGAAAAAAACACACACGTCATCATGACGTGTACCGTCACGCCGGCGCGGGCTTTCTGTGTGAATTACTCTGGTTTGTCTTTTACGCCGGAGCTGCTTGGCTCGGTGTGAACAACCAACGGCGGAGAATTGGTGAACCTCCGCTGCGGCGATAATGCGACGTCTCTGTGTGGTTTAAAATGCAATATCTGGCAGTGTAGCCTACTAAACCACTCGACTATCGTAACATTCCTACACTGTTGTGAGTATTTATACTATATGACATATATCCATTAAATTGAAAAAAATCTAAACTACGATAACTCTTTTTAGGATTACTTAAGATGAATTGTACATAATGTGGACTTTAGCTCAGCTTTCAACACCGTCATCCCAGACAAGCTGGCGCTGAAGCTAGGGATGTCCCGATCAGGTTTTTTTGCCCCCGAGTCCGAGTCCGAGTCCTTTGATTTTGAGGACTTGCCGATACCGAGTCCCGATCCGATACTTTTATAAAACAATAAAAAATGAAGAAGAGAAAAGAAAATTGTGCAGGATGTCCCTTTTATTATATTTTAACACGTGTACTGTTGTAAACTGAGCACATAGGAGGTAGGCAGCTTGAACATTCTTAAGTCAGTACAAAAAAATATTCTTCACATTAGAAGTAGAACAACTACTAGTGCAACATTAGAACTTAGTGCAATCACAGACTCAATAGTCTAGTATATCACAGACTCAATATAGTCTAGTACAAATATAGCAGCTTAACTTAAAATGCCAGTCAGGCATTAAAATATAAAATAAAACAAATGAACAAATAAAACAAATTTAAATGAAAGTGACTAAAGTAAGGCCAGTATTGTGCTTTTTGAAACTACACTACACTCCTATTTCTCATGCTTCTTCTCCTCTACCGGCTTCAAAACGTGTATGTTTTTCAGGCTTGGTTGCCTGTGTAAACTGTGTGTATTGCGCTGGGTGTTTATTTTTCAGGTGTCGTATCAGGTTAGTGGTGTTAAAAGCAGCTTTGTCCTTGCCACCCCTCGAAATCCCCATTTGACAAATCTTACAGTTTGCGATAGCATCGTTCTCCTCGTTCACTCTGAAGTAATTCCACACAACAGACATGATAGCAGAGGGCTGCTTCAGCTTCAAAACAAACAGGCGTGCTCTGCGCGCATGCGGTGTTTCTGCGAGCTGTCTGTCTCTTGCAGAAAGGGCTCTGGCTGTGTGTCATGTGACACACACAGACAAGGTCTGACTCGGTGCGGTGCGGTGGTAGTAAATACTAATTTTATTCGAATTTATGTTTAATCACCAATAGCCAATATATTAAAAACTGATAAAAATAATGACTTTAAATATATATATGTATATATATATATCCGATCCCTGATCGGCTCATAACGTCCGAGTCCGGATCGAGTCTGCAATCACGTGATCGGCCCCGATTTCCGATCACGTGATCGGATCGGGACAACTCTAGCTGAAGCTACACGCCGTGGGTCTGCCTGCGTCACTGTGCCACTGGATCAGAGACTTCCTCACCAACAGGCCTCAGGTGGTGAGAAAAGGGAACAAAACATCATCATCCCCTCTGGTCCTCAGCACGGGCACGCCACAGGGGTGTGTGCTCAGCCCAGCCCTCTTCACCCTGTTCACTCACGACTGTGCTGCCATCCACCCCACCAACACAGTCGTGAAGTTCGCGGACGACACTACAGTAGTGGGCCTCATCTCAGAGAACAACGAGACCCACTACAGAGAGGAGATACACCAGCTCACACAGTGGTGTTCAGCCAACAACCTGGTGCTGAACACAGGGAAGACCAAGGAGGTCATTGTGGACTTCAGGAGGTCCAGGAAGACTGATCACGCCCCCCTCCTCATGGACGGAGAAGTGGTGGAGCGTGCGGACAACATCAAGTTCCTGGGCCTCCACATCACATCTGACCTCTCCTGGTCCATGAACACCTGCCGCCTGGTGAAGAAGGCCCAACAAAGGCTCTTCTTCCTCAGGAAACTGAAACGGGCTGGACTCTCCTCTCGGTTGCTCGTGAACTTCTACAGAGCGACAATTGAAAGCATCCTCTGCCACAGTGTGACAGTGTGGTATGGCAGCTGCACGGCACAGGAGAAGAAACAACTGGCACGGGTGGTTAAAACTGAACAGGGCATCGTGGGCTGCCCCCTCCATGACTTGGACTCTATATATGTAGGCCGAGTCAAGAAGAGGGCAAGAGCCATCGCCACGGACCCCAGCCACCCGGGCCACAGACTGTTTGTACCGCTTCCATCGGGAAAGCGGTACAGGAACATCCGCACCACCACCAATAGACTGAGGGACAGCTTCTTCCCCAGAGCTGTCAAAGCTATCACCCCCTGCACTGCAGGAAAATAGACTATAAGCTGCTGCACACTGCACTTTGTCCAACAGACTATTTAACTGCACCTTAGTGTATATATTACCACCCAACCGCACCAAATGTATATAGTATCTCACAAAAGTGAGTACAACCCTCACATTTTTGTAAATATTTTATTATATCTTTTCATGGGACAACACTGAAGAAATGACACTTTGCTACAATGTAAAGTAGTCAGTGTACAGCTTGTATAACAGTGTAAATTTACTGTCCCCTCAAAATAACTCAACACACAGCCATTAATGTCTGAACCGCTGGCAACAAAAGTGAGTACACCCCTAAGTGAAAATGTCCAAATTGGGTCCAATTAGCCATTTTCCCTCCCCAGTGCCATGTGACTCGTTACTGTTACAAGGTCTCAGGTGTGAGTGGGGAGCAGGTGTGTTAAATTTGGTGTTATCACTCTCACACTCTCTCCTACTGGTCACTTGAAGTTCAACATGGCACCTCATGGCAAAACTCATGGCGAACTCTCTGAGGATCTAAAAAAAGAATTGTTGCTGTACATAAAGATGGCCTAGGCTATAAGAAGATTGCCAACACCCTGAAACTGAGCTGCAGCACGGTGGCCAAGACCATACAGCGGTTTAACAGGACAGGTTCCACTCAGAACAGGCCTCGCCATGGTCAACCAAAGAAGTTGAGTGCACGTGCTCAGCGTCATATCCAGAGGTTGTCTTTGGAAAATAGACGTATGAGTGCTGCCAACACTGCTGCAGAGGTTGAAGGGGTGGGGGGACAGCCTGTCAGTGCTCAGACCATACGATGCACACTGCATCAAATTGGTCTGCATGGTTGTCGTCCCAGAAGGAAGCCTCTTCTAAAGATGATGCACAAGAAAGCCCGCAAACAGTTTGCTGAAGACAAGCAGACTAAGGACATGGATTACTGGAACCATGTCCTGTGGTCTGATGAGACCAAGATAAACTTTTTTGGTTCAGATGGTGTCACGCGTGTGTGGCAGCAACCAGGTGAGGAATACAAAGACAAGTGTGTCTTGCCTACAGTCAAGCATGGTGGTGGGAGTGTCATGGTCTGGGGCTGCATGAGTGCTGCCGGCACTGGAGAGCTACAGTTCATTGAGGGAACCATGAATGCCAACATGTACTGTGACATACTGAAGCAGAGCATCATCCCCTCCCTTCGGAAACTGGGCCGCAGGGCAGTATTCCAACATGATAACGGCCCAAAACACAACTCCAAGACGACCACTGCCTTGTTAAAGAAGCTGAGGGTAAAGGTGATGGACTGGCCAAGCATGTCTCCAGACCTAAACCCTATTGAGCATCTGTGGGGCATCCTCAAACGGAAGTTGAAGGAGCGCAAGGTCTCTAACATCCACCAGCTCCGTGATATCATCGTGGAGGAGTGGAAGAGGATGTCCGTGGCAACCTGTGAAGCTCTGGTGAACTCCATGCCCAAGAGGGTTAAGGCAGTGCTGGAAAATAATGGTGGCCACACAAAATATTGACACTTTGGGCACAAAGTGGGACATTTTCACTTAGGGGTGTACTCACTTTTGTTGCCAGCGGTTCAGACATTAATGGCTGTGTGTTGAGTTATTTTGAGGGGACAGTAAATTTACACTGTTATACAAGCTGTACACTGACTACTTTACATTGTAGCAAAGTGTCATTTCTTCAGTGTTGTCCCATGAAAAGATATAATAAAATATTTACAAAAATGTGAGGGGTGTATATATATACAAACATATGTATATACACATACAGTTCTTATGTACATACTCTTTATTATATGTATACATATTCTATTTTTTTTTTTTTTTTTTTGCTGCATGCTCTTTCTTATTTTACTATTTTATTATCTTCTTACACGGGGGTTGCAATGGAAATTTCATTGACATGTTAATGTCCAATGACAATAAAGGCAATCTTGAATCTTGAATAAATATGCTGGCGTCTTGAATAGGTGACGATTCAAATAGCTGGATAATATGGTAAATTGGTGTATTTTGAGAGAAGCAGTTTTACAAACAGACCATATACCCGCCCCTACGGAGCACTCAAAAAAAAGTGCGAAGGAACGCACCCAAAGCTGCATCCGTCATTTGATTGGTCCACACTGTAGCTGTCTCCCTATTGGCTTGTGAAACTCAATATTTTAAGGAGGTGCTTGTTCTGAGTGTGTGCACATTAGATTTGAGCACGCAGACTTTAGATCTGAGCGAGCACAGGACATATTTGAATGCAAGTGAAATTTTTGTGTGCAAGAAGAAGATGTGTGAGCACAAGCACGTGATTTTTGAGTTCAAGCACACATTTTGAAAGAAAGCAGCAAACATCTCAGTGCGAGCACAAAATGTGAGCATGAGCCCGAGAAGGAGCTGTGACACTGAAAAGGAATGAAATCATGCTCTCAAACTGAAAATCTACGCTCTTGAATAAAGATAGGATAATTCTTCCATAGACCTTGACCTTAAAGATAGTTAAACACAGTGGTCTGACCGATCTGACGTTTCTGCTGTGATTGTATTATGTATTGTGTTGCTTTGTTAGCATCTTTGATATATATACAACAGCAACATCTCACACTAACTGCTATTTTTGGGTAAACCCAAGCTGTCATTTTCTTTAGTCTGTGGCCAGACAAGCAAATTAGGTCTCCAACCAAATGTTAGTGAAAGTGTTGTTATTAATGAGATTTAAAACTTCAAACATACATTTTAGATAAATAAGATGCATACACTTTGAAATAAAATCATGAAGAAAGAAAGGCAATTAAATTGTTTGTAGGCTTCACGACACAGGAATTTTCCCATGGAAGTTATAGTAATAGCATTGAGATATTAAGGAATATGTGCTCTCCCGTAGTCAGCCATTCAAAAAATGACTTCAATAAAGCACTTATATCTCAATAACTGTAAGAGACACTAATCAAATCCCATCTGCACAGAGATGTTATCAACATATGAGGAAAAGACACGTGTCTTACCTTGTTGTCCATCCCCTCCAGAAACTCCACATGGGGCTCATTGATGCAGCGGTCATAATCCAAGCTCTGTAAAAGCCAAAACAAAAACTGTGTAACTACTTGGGTCAGACATCCACTGACTGTAGTCTTCTGTACCAAGAGCAGCATGAGCCCATTAACACTGGCTTATGATCTTTCTCTTAGGGCTGCAGCAATATAAACTGTTTTCAAGACATCAGAGACTCAAAGTCAGAAGTTTACATACATTTAATTAGTATTTAGTAGCATTGCCTTTAAACTGCATGACTTCAAACGTTTTGGGTATCCTTCCACAAGCTTCTCACAATAGTTTGCTGGAATTTTGGTCCATTCCTCCTGACAGAACTGGTGTAACTGAGTCAGGTTTTTAGGCCGCCTTGCTCGCACACGCCTTTTCAGCTCTGCCCACAAATTTTCTATAGGATTGAGATCAGGGCTTTGTGATGGCCACTCCAAAACATTGACTTTTTTTGTCCTTAAGCCACTTTGTAACTTATTTGGCAGTATGCTTAGGGTCATTGTCCATTTGGAAGACCCATTTGCACCCAAGCTTTAACTCCCTGGCTGATGTCTTGAGATCATGATGCCATCTATTTTGTGAAGTCCACCAGTCCCTCCTGCAGCAAAACACCCCCACAACATGATGCTGCCACCCCCATACTTCACAGTTGGGATGGTGTTCTCAGGCTTGCAAGCTTCCCCCTTTTTCCTCCAAATGTAACAGTGGTCATTATGGCCAAACAGTTCAATTTTAGTGTCATCAGACCACAGGACATGTCTCCAAGAATTAAAGTCTTTGTCCCTGTGTGCATTTGCAAACTGTAATCTGGCTTTTTTATGTTGCTTTTGGAGTAATGGCTTCTTCCTCGCTGAGTGGCCTTTCAGCCAATGTCGGTACAGGACTCGTTTCATTGTGGATAATGACACTCTCTTACCAGCTTCAGCCAGCATCTTCACAAGGTCTTTTGCTTTTGTTCTGGCGTTGATACGCACTTTTCACACCAAAGCACGTTCATCTCTGGGACACAGAACCTGTCTCCTTCCTGAGCGATATGATGGCTGGACATTCCCATGGTGTCTATACTTGCGTATAATTGTTTGAACAGATGAACGTGGCACCTTCAGGCATCTGGAAATTGTACCCAAGGATGAACAAGACTTGTGGAAGTCCACAATTCTCTTCATTATATCTTGGCTGATTTCTTTTGATTTTCCCATGATGTCACACAAAGAAGCAGTGTGTTTGAGGTGTGCCTTAAAATACATCCACAGGTGTGCCTGTAATTAACTCAGATGTTGTCAATTAGTCAGAAGCTTCCAAAGCCATGACATCATCATTTGGGCTTTCCCAAATTGTTTAAAGGCATAGTAATCTTGGTGTATGTAAACTTCTGACTTTGAAGAAAGTAATACAAATTGCCTTAAAAATCTCTCTCTCATTATTCACGGCATTATTGCCGCAGCGGCGGTTCACCACTTCTCCGCCGTTGGTTGTTCACACAGAGCCAAGCAGCTCCGGTGTAAAAGACGAACCAGTGTGTAATTCACACAGAAAGCCGGTGCCATGGCTCCAAAAGAGGCGTGACGGTACACGTCATGGTGATGACGTCTGTGTGTTTTTTTCAACATGTTTCCCCCGGTGTCCTCCTGTTAATCTAAACATGTACCCGCTGACTGTTTATAATCATATGGATGCAGTTATAATGTGTTGTGATTGGGATCCTGACATGCATCCTGGAAAATGACAAAGTTAAGTTTTTCTCTAAATTACATAATTACATAATTGCCATCAGTAAACAGGATGCTGTCTGACTCTTTCACTCGTGGGGAGGGATGCTGTTTTATGGGGGAAAGTTCACTGAAGTCTCGGTCGGGAGGGCTGACTGCGTGGTGATTTTTTTCACTGCGACAAACAGGTGGTGAGTTAAAGTTTTTTGCCGGAGACAGGCGCTGTTTTTCGGGCAGAATTGTGACGAAGAGTCGGTCATGCAAACGGCAGTGTGAATGGGGCTAGTGTATGTAAACTTCTGGTTTCAACTGTATATATATATATATATGTATATATATATATGTATGTATATGTAAGTGTGTGTGTGTGTGTGTGTGTGTGTGTGTGTGTGTGTGTGTGTATATATACACTGCTCAAAAAAATAAAGGGAACACTTAAACAACACAATGTAACTCCAAGTCAATCACACTTCTGTGAAATCAAACTGTCCACTTAGGAAGCAAAACTGATTGACAATCAATTTCACATGCTGTTGTGCAAATGGAATAGACAACAGGTGGAAATTATAGGCAATTAGCAAGACACCCCCAATAAAGGAGTGGTTCTGCAGGTGGTGACCACAGACCACTTCTCAGTTCCTATGCTTTCTGGCTGATGTTTTGGTCACTTTTGAATGCTGGCGGTGCTTTCACTCTAGTGGTAGCATGAGACGGAGTCTACAACCCACACAAGTGGCTCAGGTAGTGCAGCTCATCCAGGATGGCACATCAATGCGAGCTGTGGCAAGAAGGTTTACTGTGTCTGTCAGCGTAGTGTCCAGAGCATGGAGGCGCTACCAGGAGACAGGCCAGTACATCAGGAGACGTGGAGGAGGCTGTAGGAGGGCTCCTGCCGTAGGAGACCTCCTCCTTTGTGCAAGGAGGAACAGGAGGAGCACTGCCAAAGCCCTGCAAAATGACCTCCAGCAGGCCACAAATGTGTCTGCTCAAACGGTCAGACTCCATGAGGGTGGTATGAGGGCCCGACGTCCACAGGTGGGGTTGTGCTTACAGCCCAACACCGTGCACGACGTTTGGCATTTGCCAGAGAACACCAAAATTGGCAAATTCGCCACTGGCGCCCTGTGCTCTTCACAGATGAAAGCAGGTTCACACTGAGCACATGCGACAGACGTGACAGAGTCTGGAGACGCCGTGGAGAACGTTCTGCTGCCTGCAACATCCTCCAGCATGACCGGTTTGGCAGTGGGTCAGTAATGGTGTGGGGTGGCATTTCTTTGGGGGGCCGCATGTGCTCGCCAGAGGTAGCCTGACTGCCATTAGGTACTGAGATGAGATCCTCAGACCCCTTGTGAGACCATATGCTGGTGCGGTTGGCCCTGGGTTCCTCCGAATGCAAGACAATGCTAGACCTCATGTGGCTGGAGTGTGTCAGCAGTTCCTGCAAGAAGAAGGCATTGATGCTATGGACTGGCCCGCCCGTTCCCCAGGCCTGAATCCAATTGAGCACATCTGGGACATCATGTCTCGCTCCATCCACCAATGCCACGTTGCACCACAGACTGTCCAGGAGTTGGCGGATGCTTTAGTCCAGGTCTGGGAGGAGATCCCCCAGGAGACCATCCGCCACCTCATCAGGAGCATGCCCAGGCGTTGTAGGGAGGTCATACAGGCACGTGGAGGCCACACACACTACTGAGCCTCATTTTGACTTGTTTTAAGGACATTACAACAAAGTTGGATCAGCCTGTAGTGTGTTTTTCCACTTTAATTTTGAGTGTGACTCCAAATCCAGACCTCCATGGGTTAATAAATTTGATTTCCATTGATAATTTTTGTGTGATTTTGTTGTCAGCACATTCAACTATATAAAGAACAAAGTATTTAATAAGAATATTTCATTTATTCAGATCTAGGATGTGTTATTTTAGTGTTCCCTTTATTTTTTTGAGCAGTGTATATATACACATATATGTGTGTGTGTGTGTGTGTGTGTGTGTGTGTGTGTGTGTGTAGATATGTATATATATATATATATATATATATAATTATATACAGCTCAATGTGAAAGATCAAAGATCAAGGAACTGGTTGTGAACCTGAGGGGGACCAAGGTACCGTTGACCCCTGTTTCCATCCAGGGGGTCAGTGTGGACATTGTGGAGGATTATAAGTATCTGGGAGTCCACATTGATAATAAACTGGACTGGGTTAAGAACACAAATGCCCTCTACAGGAAGGGACAGAGTCGTCTCTATTTTCTGAGACGATTGAGGTCATTCAACATCTGCCGGACTATGCTCAGGACGCTTGAGTCTGCTGTGGCCAGTCCTATACTTCTATGCTGTTGTGTGCTGGGGCAGCAAGCTGAGGGTAGCAGACGCAAAAAGGTTGAACAGACTGATCCGCAAGGCCAGTGACATTGTGGGAGTAGAGCTGGACTCTCTGACGGTGGTGTCAGAGAGGAGGATGCTGTCCAAGTTACATGTCATGTACAATGTCTTGGACAATGGCTCTCATCCACTCCATGACGTGGTAGAGAGCCGCAGGAGTATATTCAGCACTAGACTGATCCCACCAAGATGCACCACAGAGCGCTTAGAGGAAATCATTCCTGCCTTTGGCTATCAAACTGTTTAGTTCCTCGCTATGAGTGTGGCATTATTGCTCTTTATATATGTACATATCTGTATTTTTGTTTTGTTTTTGTTGATATTGATATTATAATTATTATTATTACTATATTATTACTATTACTATTATTATTATTATTATTATTTCTGCATATTCTGAACTTTGAATGGGAGCAGCTGTAACACAAATAATTTCTCCTAGGGGATAATAAAGTATTTCTGATTCTGATATATATACATATATACACATATAGATACACACACATATATATATACATACACACACACACACACACAAATATACACATACATAATCAAAATTCAACTTTTTCCCTTGTCCATGAACCGTGGAAGTTGTGCCAGAAAGCCCTACTCTACATGGTTACTGTACTGTGAAAATCTTATCAGTTGCAACCCTACACCTAATAATGTTTTTTTTTCATAGGTTTCTCACCTCATAGTCTTTCCTTGGTAGAATCTCATCATCTTCATCTCGGATTTCCCCAAGGATTGTCTTGGGGAAGAAAAGAGGAATACAATAAAAGTAGAATACAGACACATTCAGCAAAGCAGGGACAGTTTTACCAAACCAAAAGAATGAATAGCTACAAACTACAAGTCGTTAGCTGAATGCAGATGAATTCGCTACAAGGAGAAGGTTGAGAGTTATGCTACCAATTTGACTGCACATAGTTTACTATGAAAACATGACAGAGCATCGTCATTCTTGCATGATTGGAGGAACACGCCTGACTCCATTCAGAATGCGGTCAATTTTAAGTTAATTTCTTTGCTTTGTTGTTGTTTTACAGAACCAAACGCTTATTTGTAAGTAACAGGCATACCGCATTTAAGAAGGGATAAGATAGCCTACTGCTGATGATGTCAAGGAAGGTTAAGTATAACTCGATTAAAAAAAGGGATCCCTAAATGACTAGATTTGCAAACGAGGTTTGGTTAAAGGGCTTTCTTTCCATAAGCACAAGGAAACGCAGCAAACTAGATGTCCCTGAGGCGAAGTTCCACTACAAGGAGAAGAGTTTCCTGTTTCATCCTATCTTCAGTTGTGTACTGTGAATAGATTTTAAGACATTGTGGCAGTTACATGACAACAGAACACATTCACTGAGCTACAGGGTGTAGCATGCGAGACAGAATATGGCACTGAGGAGAGTTCAGCACAAATATGATGTACGATGTCAGCTTTTAATATGACCAAGAGATCTCCACTAGGTCCATGTATTATATCTATCTTTACCAGTTCCTCAGGTGTACGCGTCTCTCCTTCTCTGCAGCAACACTGGCAACAAAAACAATTTCCACAACACGCCATCTTCGTTGTTGTGTCATGCTGTGTTTGGGGCCAATGGTAAATCCGTCAATATGTTCCAAGTTTTAAAAAATATAAATTGCTGGGGGAACCTAAAAAACATATTTAGTAAGTTGTGCATCTGACAACATCTTGTACAGAAAATATGAGACCCATGCTGTAGCTATGTCCTAACTTTGGATTTTAATATATATGTTCATAGCATCGTCACAATCTTTAAAAAGTTGTCACGTTTACCATGACATTTAAACTCAGCATGAACGTCTCTTCCACATTGTCATGTGACGCGGAAGGTAAAATGTTGTTCAAAGTGTCAAAGCTGCGTGTAATTTACGCACAAAGCGCATCTTAAACTCGTTGAGTCTTTGCTAAAGGCGAATATTACCCCACGTAATTCTGTGATATTGCAAGGAAATCCATTTGATTGGGTAAGGATCTGATTTTTGATAATTGTGCAAAAATAATAGTGCGATCGCCCGAAATCAGGGATATCCCGTGCTGCATTTGATGCCCGTGGGAAAAGTTGTGAAACCAGCGTTCCACTGACTCAACTGTTAACTTTCAACTTATAGATTATAAACCTTAGTTTATTATTACGTGTTATTATCTCCTGGATTGACAGGAATGTGTATTAACTTAAACTAAAATTAGCCAAATTAACAAGCATATGATACATTGACTCAGATTTCGACTTAACGTTAAGTGTCAAAAGTTTATTTAAATTTTAGAGTCAGGGTCCGGTTCTTACAAAACGAATGATATACAATCGTCTTTACAACGACTTCACGAACCGACACAAGTAAAGCACCCGTTGCTTTACTGGCTGTGTACGAACGGCATGTCTTCACGCAAGAAATAAATGCATCACGTCTCCATTGCATGCTCAGGTGTGTGTGTGTGTGTGTGTGTGTGTGTGTGTGTGTGTGTGTGTGTGTGTGTGTGTGTCTGTTTTTCCCTTGCCGGCTGGATGGAATAAAGTCCGGCAACACAAAGACGAGCGGCTGCGGGAGGTAGGAGAAGCAAAGCTCGCTTTCGTTTACTAACGCACACCACCTTTATGTGGTACTCCTGTATTTCTCTCAATGTAATAACCAATGGGCGAATACCGCTCGTGAGGTACGTAGCGTTAACTTGCTCTGCTCAGTCAGCCTGTGTGGCTAACGTTAGCATGCTCTAACTAGGTGTGTGCCACTAACCCACTTTCCACGTGCGCCTGAGTGATATACCTGGGTATGAAACGAGAGGCTGGAGCTGCTCGCGTCACTCAACGTTAGGGAAGTTACCGCTGACATCAGCTAGCTTGCAAATCAACCAGTTATTCCTCTCTGTAGAGGGACCAGGTAGGATATGGTGCGGGGGCCCTTATGGTTCCCTGTTGAATTCTGTACAGAAGCCAGTGTCCGGCAAGCAGGACTGATGTAACTTTAATTTAGACTTGCCCTAACCCTAATCCGTGAGGTTGAATGTTGTCAAAAGAGCATCAAATAAGACAAACTGTTGAATTTGGTGTGTCCTCCCGTGCTGTCAAAGTAACATTACATATATCTA